>NW_027468564.1:44784210-44804210 GCF_046254945.1 Alosa pseudoharengus
AGTGTAAATGCATCGGGTGACGGCTTTAAAGCGAGCCGGTGACATTTAAACGTGACAGCTTATCTGATCGTCGCAATTGGCACAGCCGGGGCTATATGCCTCTTTGAACCGCACTGCTAAGAAGCTATTGAATATCCATTCGTCCATCGTGGTTTCATCAGCAAGCCACCAACTCCCCTAAGTACATGACAGGGTGTCTTTCCTCTTCTCTTCACTTTGTCCACCTAGGACTGCAAATATGTAATTGCGATTTTTCTGACATATATTGCGATTTCCGATATTATTTTTGAATGTCAATGAATTGATTCAGTTCAATATTCAAAATGTCGTTAATTTGTGCCATCCCTGATTGGTGAGCACGCCTGGTGCACAAGAAGCACAGCAACCCCCCCCCCCCCCCCCACACACACACACACACACACACACACACACACCCCACAGACTGTAAAGCTCACCAATCAGAATGCCTTTGCCCCTCACGCACTACGCACATTCACCTACCAGAAGTGGCATAGTCAAGGAGGATGAAATTAATATAAAAGTCAGAAATGTGACAAAATTAACTGTGCACGATAATTTGTAGCTTTTGCGATCGGGTAATTGTGTTGGTTTATATTGTGATTATGATTATGAGAATTGTTCAGTGCTATTTTCATCCCACCCAACTACCTATTGGTCAATTGCATCTGTGAAGAAAAGCTTGTGTAAGCTTGTGACTGTGGTGCAATTAGCAATGTCTGTCTTTCAATATGAACTCGAGCTTCACAATGTGATAAACCTGGCCACTCTAATTAGACCAAAGGTAGCTTCCATTATGTGCTTGTAGAACAGCAATCTAACACTTTGCCATCTGTTTACGCTAGTGTTAATCATGGCCATTTCTATCCAGTTATTTTGCCAGATGGCTTTCATAATTGTGTTGTTCCTTCTGCAGATGTTTTAGGGGCAATTTAGCAGGTTTGCCAGGATGGATTGACAGAACGTTAGAATCGGTAATGTGAAAATAAGTGCTTTCACCAACAATGTCCAACGTTTTGTCATGGGCTGAGCAACCAGTTTAATTGTCGGTAATGGGGTTGGGACATCAATGAATTTCTATGAGGATACCACAGGGTATAACATAAGAAACTAGATGGAAAAACAGAAAAAAACATGAAAAGGCCAAACATAATACTACATTGGGATATTCTCACTAGGCTTCATCCAGCTTTGAAGTCTGTCTTGTGAAATAACACCATCTTATCAAATTATACATCCTCTTTCCTTTGACTATGTTATATTTTGTGTTGTTTTTGGCAAACACTTTTGTATGAAGTATATATTAAGACACACACTTGGGGAATGCTCAGCTAAGAGGTCCAGGCTGTAATGTTTATTTTTAAGAAGAAAGAAAAGAAAGATACAAAGCAAGTAAGATGATAAGGGACGATGAACAATAAGAAACATTTTCCAAGCCCCCAAAACTTCAAAGCTGGGAACAGCACTCTGTCTCTATGACTAATGCTCTTTGGTAGAGGACAATGGTGCATGCAGCTTTGCAATATCAGAATCGGTTCATTATCGTGCCATTGTTGGCATGGCAATATTCTATTTGGACGTGAAATCACATTAACCTGCTCATACCAGGGACTCAGCTGTGGTGTTTTGAACGTTGCCAAGGGATATACGGGTCATTGCGTTCCAACGGCATCTGATTGGTCCTTTCAGTCCAAGCCCGAAGCCAGCTACCCCCAACCTCTGACATTACTGCAGTTACTTCAAAGGTCACTGGCATTTCTCTTCTCTGGCATTCAATTTTCAGGACATTTTGTGAAATTCACATTAGAAAAAAAGAAAAGAATGAAATAAAAACTTTATAAAATTGCATCTCTTATTGAAACATTTTTTTTCTTGAAAGTTCGGAAAACACACTATCAAACATCAATAAAGTCTGATTACTGAATAATTAAGGAGGTTAACATACATTTATATTGATGTTTGAAAGTTTCTTCTGTACATCACTATAAACAGATAATTAGTCTCTGGTAAAGCTTTACTAAAATAGTTGCTCATCAAGTGCTCATAAAATATGCAATGAAGGTCATTTAAAATAAATGAGAATAAAAGTTGTGCTGAATCGAGTAGTGATGAGTGTCCTAAGTCTAATGCCACACAGGAAGTGATGCTGCTGGTTGCTAGGATGTTGCTGATTTGGAATCTCAAAATGTGTACTTTTTTTTCTTAGTCATTTGACTTTAAATCTCAAAAAATTTGACTTTTTTCTAATTCTTTTGACTTCTATCCCCCTTCAGGTTGGCTGGTGAGTGAGATGTGTTGTTCCTGCCATGTATACCTCTTTACAAACACTGACAATTGTGCAATATCAAACATGTCTCATTTGCCACAACACATTGTTCCTTCAAACAGAGCCAGATGTTCACTCGAAAATCCAACTGCTTCAGCTTATTTCAATTAGCTCGCCCCTCAAAGTCTGTGCTCTCGTGGAGATAGTCGGCAATCAACTCAAGTGGCAGACGGATAGCGATAAGAAAGGGAGGGTCAAGGAGTCAATTTATCCTCCCCATTCGGCCTGTCTCCTCCATGATGAATGGATCAACATTTATTCTCACCGCACGCACAAACAACAAGCCATATGGTACGCTTCGCCCAGCCCGCCAGCAGCTGAGGACGTGTGCCGACCGCGCAATGCGTGGTGAGCGAGGGTGCGGGCCAAAGCCGGCCCAGAGTTGGCAGCTATCAGACGTCACACAGCAGGGGGGCCACGGGGGGTCACGGGGGGTCACGTTCACTTCACAGCCCTCTAGCCTCCTGTAAGACTCAGGCCAGAGGTGGGCAGCTGGAGACCAGGCTAAGTAGGACAGGCCAGCTTGGGAGATGGAGGTCGTTTTCTTCTCCCTTTGAAAGTAACATTGAGAATGTGTACAGACAGAGAGCAATGTGCACCAAAACACGACTAATGGTGATAAACTTGTAATTAAAAAGAAAATGTCGCACACTCTGACTCTGGTTGTAGCCTATATTTTGTATAATTATATTACGTAATATATAATAATATTACACTTGACTGGTAATCTCACACATCCCATGATGTGTGACTGTGATTGGCTGCATTGGACTTTTGAACTGCTCACATGCACCCTTGTGTAAACAAATTCAAACAAAACCTGAAGAAGGAGACTAGGTCCATTTCTCCAGAATGAGAAAAGGATTTTGCTTTTAAGAGAAGATAGCGGTCAGACTCAAAGGAATTTTCACTCTGTACAATCAAACTCGAGAAAAAGACCCTCGGAAGACAATGACACACTTTAAGATTTGCTGCACACACACACACACACACACACACACACTCACTGCAGGAGGGAAGCCCCCGGGGAGAGAGAGGTGTGACATAGTGATTAGTTTTCAGGAGCCGAGGGAGGGTTGTATGCCCTCGTCGCAGTACACTTCAAGTGCGCTGCCTGGTGCACCCCTGATGAGGAGTACAGTAAATAACCACAGCCTGGATCGGTGGCATTGAGACACAACAGAGCAAGATGGTTTATGTAGATAGTGTGTGTGTGTGTGTGTGTGTGTGTGTGTGTGTGAGGGATTTGAGCAAATGAGTATCAAGAGAGAGCAGGATACTGATTGATATGAATAAATGAGTATATGGTTGATGGGACTCTTAATAGCTCTTTGAGGAAGCTTTTAATCCACTAAAGTGGAGGACTGGGAGAAAGTGAGAGACAGAGATGAACAGAAAACAAGGAGAGAGAGAGAGAGAGTGAGGGATGTGACCATTAGTGCCCATTTGGCATTATGTACAAAGACACTCTTCGACCCTCACCGCTGGCCTCTGACTTCTGAGATTCAAACCACTAGACACAATCTATTCACACGGTTCTCCCCAGACTCAAAAGCACAGCACACAACAACTTCCTTTGGAATGGCTAGAGCGGCGGGTCACTCACAGTGCCCTTCAGGACATCACACACACACACACAGAGAGAGAGAGAGTTGTCTCCTCTTGAAGAGTGGACCCAAGGTTCTTGTTGTATTTTTTGGTCCAATTTAGCGGAAAAAAACTCCCCCTGAATCAGCACTTTTTTGTCTCACTTTCTAATACGGTGCCCAACAACATGCTGTATGTGCCTTTTCCAGCCAATAAACCCCACCGAATGAAACCTGCTTACAGGACTGCTTTTAAATCACTTTATCGTATACCACACTGAGAAATGTCAATACAATTGTTGTCAGAGTAATGTTGTTACACATCTTTGGGTTTGAGTAGTGGGTGGGGGTGGTAGGGGGAGAAGTTGCTAATCCATAAAGCTTCGGCAATAGAATTGCAGAAAGAGCGCAAATGCTGTTGGTATCATCATCTATTTTTTTATTTTTTTTTTAGAATGAGTTCTATAGCTGGAAAACATGTGTGGATGGCGACTTTCTTTTTTGTCTTTAAGGTCAACTTCGGTCAACTTTTGCTTTTCAATACATAGAGAGCAGTCTCAAGGTCAACTTTGAATGTCTGTGACAAAAATATATAAATATATAAAGGAAACAAAAAAGAAAATCCCTTTGACTGCAATGTACAGTAGAGAGAAGTTGCTCTTGTTGCACTGATGCGTGGGTCGCTGGCTGAACATTTCTCTCTCACACAATGAGGACATCATTAGTAAAACTGTCATAGAGATAGATATTATACTTTCAATCTATTCCTGTGCATTGAACATATTCCTGTGTATTTATAGGAGAGACTTTCTAATGAGGTGACACAGCACTCAAAACAATCTTCCATACAAATGCATAGGGTTAGTTTGTAACGCCAATATGGCAGATGTCTACACATATCCCGGCCCATTCCGCGGCAAAACGTTGACATGTGAATCATCTCGTTCCAATCATGTGTTGTGATCTCGCCGCTGGAGCAAGGTTGGTGTCGTGAAGCCTTGTGCAAGAGCTGTTCTGTCTGAAATAAGTGCCCAAAGTGCGTTGCAATATGGCCATCGAGTGGAAGGACTTGCCTAAAAGGACTCTGTAGTCAAACAAGCACCACCGGCATGACTACAACAGCACTGAGGCCTAGGTGTGCAGCAAGAGGACTTACAAGTGATGGTGACCAAGAGTATAAGTACATAAAAGGATAAAGATAATAGTTCTTCTAATTAAACAGCATCCTGAACTATTTTTTTTTCTGCCATGCAAACTCATTAGAGGCCTACTTAGTGTCCAATGTTAACTATCACCGCCATGTCAGTTATGATTCAGATCTATAAAAAAAAATCAAATGTCAATAGCGGAGCGTGTGGCAGCGCACGCGTTTGGCTGCCAGCTGGCTTAAGACAGTGTAACTATTGTGCCTGTCTGAAGGTGTTAGAGAACCATTTCATTCTTTGTGGTTATGCAAAGCAAGGAAAAGAGCTGTCAGTTCAGCTACACCCAATGTTTATCTTCATTAACAACAGCAACATATCAGTTCAACACTTCAGACACCCTTGTGGCCTGAGAACTGTCATGGTGGTCACCGATAATGGTAATATGACATTCACTTGTGATTGGGCATTGATCACTCTAATGACTAATTATCTGATAGGTCATGCGCTATGACATGTTTGTGAAAAGGTCAAACCCTTAGAGTAAATGGCTAAAGTGTTAGCAGAATTGCTTCTTCAGCAACATAAAGGGCGGCCATTGCAGATATACCTGCAGAGACGATCACAGGCCTCAGCTTGCATAGTTCACAACAAGTTCATGAAATGATCTTGAAATGGGTTGTCTCTGTGCATTTTCAGTCACAACACACCCTGTGAGGTTTGTCAGTTATAACCATGACAACACTGCCAAACTCTGATGATCAGAGGGAGACCGCACACTCTCGCAGCTCATATGCCAAGTTTAATGCAAACAACGTTTCGGACTGTGGCCTTTCTCAAGTTTTACCTTGAGAAAGACTTGAGAAAGGCCACAGGCCGAAACGTTGTTTGCATCATCAATTGTTCATCAAATTATGTATCCTGTGACCAGCACCTCAAGAAGATATCAACTATCGGTGTGCGTTCACTTTCCCCATTCAATAACACTGCCAAATTCAACATGGTGTGTGTGTGTGTGTGTGTGTGTGCATGTGTGTGTTGAGGGAGGAGAGATGCCCCACAGTACTGATTTCATGAAGGGGAACATAAGTGCCTAAAAGGCTATCCATGATACGTGCCTCAACTGATTTATGGTGCGTCGACTCTATCTGGGAGGGCTCCCAGAGTGGCAGCAGCACACTTAACGATATTGGCAGACCGCGAGAGGGAACCCAGGTGGCTTAATAATAAAATATGGATTTTTTTGCTCCAAATGATGCGGCGTTAGACGTTGGATTCTATCAATACTCCACATTACAAGACAGAGTCGAGGGGCTCTGACCGGATTCACTGAAGCTCAGGGCTTACTTCAATTACAGGGCCGAGGAGACAGCCGAATGGAGAATGCATTACATAGGCATATGAAAATGCTGAGTAAGGTGTCTGGCGACTATCCAAATGGTTCTGATTTTCTTTATATATCTCACTCATTCTCTCACCCTCCCTCCCTCCTTCCCTCCACCCCCTGTCTTTCACTTACCATCTTTCTATATCTTTCCATCATTTTTTGTCTCTGACCTTCATTTAGTGATTTAAGATCCCAGACGGCTACAGAAAGCTTTAGTAATTATGCTAAAGTACACTATAAGCTAATCAAGATCCTTGTGGTTAATAGTATTCATTTAACAGATAACATTGATCTGGGATCGGTGTCATAAAAGAGCCACGTCATGGAGAGGTAGACTGTGCGGAGGATGCAAATAGGTCTGGTATTGCCTGAAAGCAGCAGTGAGGAGTCGGCGTCTAAACCTAATGAGCTAATTGCTAATGCTAATTGCCTAACAGGCATACAGTATAAAAACCATGCAAAAACACAACCCACAACCTTGTTAGTATGTTGAATGTATCTTAGCAATGCTGTGCTGTTTTATTATTTATTTATTTCGTTTTCATTTCCAGGGTCGCCCGGAACAACAGTTGAGTTTTCAAAAGGAAAGAATGCTGACAGGTATTCACCTCAAACAGGTGCTCTTTTGAATCAGGTGTAAGCAGAGGTCAAAACAAAGAAAGAAACGAAGGCACTCTGCACTGAGAAAAAAACAAAATAGGACAAAGCATTCAATAAAACATGGCAATTTGTTAAAAACACATGGGCCTACGCATTGTGACCTTCCTCAGGGTACGAACAGTTGAGTTTATCTGACTTTCATAAACTTTACAATGAGAGGAATTTGGAGATAATTGAAGAATTAATCCCCCTCCCCCAGAAACATTTTAATTTGTTTGATGTGATTTCCTGTATTCTGGTGCATTTTGGGAATGGCCGATACTTTAATTCAATCAGATTCATAGCCTACATCCTGATGTGTTGATATTGAGGCAATGATTCCATGCAAAGGCTTGGGCTTCAGGGCCCCCTGATCCCTTGGGCCCCTGGGCCTGGGACCGGTAGGCCTGTCCAGTAATCCATCCCTGCCGCTGTGCCATTACAGCAGAACAGGTATTACTTCAGCAAAATGGACCCTTCCCATCAGGGACATTTTACCATCCCCTGAGAAAAACACTGTGTCTTGACTTCAGAGACTATAAAACGACGCCTTGCTCTGCTGCAAGGCTGCATCATTCTGAAAGGAAATTGTTATAATTTGGCATTGTTTTGTAAAATTACAGAAGTTGTTTAAGTTCAGCACAGAGCAAGTTTCTTTTTGAATAGGTCATGTTCTTTTGGCTTGACAGTGAAGGCAGGTTGCACCACCTACAGTAAATGTCGGAACGTGTGTGTGTGTGTGTTTGACTGTGTAAGAGTGATCTGGTAAGGTCAAGTTGGAGGAGAGTAACATCAAATGGTATAGTCCATTAAAAAAAAAAAAAAAAACTAAAGCACATCATTACATTTTAAAAGAGAAGATTGAAGAGACTCTTTGGCCAGGGGCATTAGAGGAGGACTAGACTAGATCCTCCTGCTAAAACTTCTGAGAAGTTTACAGAAATGGAAAGAATAAATAAAACATGACTCACCATGACCTGGAGATGGCCTTGACCAGAACACACATGACTGTCCCAATCACACGACGTCTTCTGACCGAGGGAGTGACTCGGACACGGTGGAGAGTGAGAGACTGAGAAACTCCAGTATAGAAGTGAGTATCAGCATATTAACCCAGACTTATTAGAATGTGGAAAGAAGGTGAACCATTTATGAAAACAGCTGGACTTTTCAATAGAGCCGCTGAGTCTTTACCGACCTCATTAATGTAGGCATATGGACGCACACGGTGCAGCCACTCTCATCTGCATTTCTATGGAAAGTACAAACTCAACATGCCCCTGAATGAATCTCCCTCCTCATTCCTTAGCTGGGAGTGGTAGTCATTATTTTCCCACAGGCACAAGATGGCTGTGTTTTACTGACCTGGATGGCTGGGTGGGGACTTTTTAGAGACAGAGCATGAAGGTTTAACACTGTGTAACTACACATATATTACAGTGCTATAACAAGCACATTAAATATACTGCATGGTAGATTATGCATTTAGAGCTTCTGGCAAAAGTTACATGTTGATTAAGATTACCATAGTTAACCATATTTTGCTCATTGATACTACCATTGCCCAAAAGTTACATGTTGATTAAGATTACCATATTTAACCATTTCAATTACAATTTATTTATTGGAGGATAACCCCTTGAGATGTAACATCTCGTTTTCAAGGGGGTCCTCAACATACAACAATAACACCAAACACACACACACAAACACACACACACACACTCACACACTAGAGCTCTTCCTTCACTACCAACCATCAACCATATTTTGTTTGACGCCCATTGATACTAACCTATCTCTCTCAAGATAAGATATCATATGAAGTTGATAAAATCTCAGGTCAGCTAATTGTTACAGGTGGGCTACATCAGGTGTGCAATTGAAATGTTCCGTTGGCGGTGCATTAAAAAATGAAAGAAGACTGGTCTGGACTGGTCTTATTTTTATTTTTTTAGGAATGTACGCATCTGGTGTGTAGCCCGATCCATTGATTATAGTGGAGGCTAATTGTTGCAGCATATGCTCCGCGAACAGAACGCATCAGTTATATGCCTGGCGTAGCCTCCGTGTTAGATTAGGCTACATGTGTGTCAGAACCCTGTTAAAATTGAGAGGAGACATGTCAGCCACACAGAGGGGGACACTATCTGAATGCAGCTCTGACAGAAAACGTCAAATGAATTTAAAAAAAAAATGGAGGGAAGAGACCAATACAGTATGTGTGTGTGTGTGGTGGTTGATTCTAATGAGGCCTTTGATTTTCTGACTCTTGCAGCATCAAAACATGTTATTTTGCAGCCATCATTGCAGCTGAGTTAGGTCAAAGACTAGCCATCCAAGCTGGACTAGAGATGCGCTCTCATGAAGTTACATCATGCCCTTGACAGATAAGGATCCACTTCAAAAAGGTCCATAAATCACTTGACTAGCTGCTAAAATCCAGGATAAACTACTACTGTCGGAAAAATAAACTCTTTACTGAGGTGGTAATAGGACTGACATGAAGTGGATTGGTTTATGTAAAAGCATGGAGTTAGGAATGTACATCATAACCACGTGTGTATATCTTTATATTAATTTTTGTAAATCGATGCATTTTGTATCTGTCTAAATGTTCATTGTATCTTTATGTTTATTTCAAGATTTTTTTTTTTCCCATGGCTATGTTTATTGCATTGCCCTTATTGAAATGAACTAATTAAATGGATCAGCAATATACTAACTGGGACACAATAAAAAAAAAAGTTACGGCACCATGCATGCCATGCATAAATCATCCCCAGTGTCTCAACGCAGTGCTCTTTTCCAGTAATAGAGAGATTACAAGGACATATTCAGTGTGACTCAGATTTTATTAATCTATTAATCTATTAATCTATCTATTAATACGTGTTACATGTTGCTGCACCAGTCCCTGTTTCACACTGTGAAATAACAATTGCTTTGTCTACATCCAGATAACTACATCAAGATACATGTAATTACTAGTAAACTCAATACTTACTTAATGCCCAAGGTTTCTTCCTTGGTAAGGGAGTTTTTCCTTGCCCCTGTTGCTCTTGGGTGCTCCTTGATGGTGCCCCCCGCCCAATCCCAATCCTCCCCCACCTTTCTTATGCAGCCCTTGCCACTTAATCTACTAAACCCCTCTTCTACTGCACTTTTTACCCCCCCCCCCCCCCCTTATAAATGCACAAATAGGCTGACACCAGACATAATTTCACTGCATTTCTTACTTCCAGTAACTATATGCATGTGACAATAAACTTCCTTGTATCCTTGTATGGATATATCTGGATGTTGATAAAGTAATAATTGTTTGCAACCAGTTACCTTAAAAAAAAAAAAAAAAAAAAACATTAAATTTAACACATTGCTTTATCTAGCTGGGAGCCAGCCATGTACTTCTCACTGCTGTCACCATCGGAGACCTCCAGTGCTGCCCTCCACCTGCCATTAATCTGAGCAGGTGTCTGAGTGAGCGCGTCTCCCGTCCGTGTGATGAGACGGCCGTGAGCATATAGGCCCTGTGCCCTCGGGTCTCCTTGATCAGATTCATCTGGCCAATCAGCACAGGCCAGACAATGTTTCACCCGAGGAGAGGGTGGGCATATTTAATTTACTGGCGAGCAGAATATTGCTACCTCACGCACCCATCCCCCCACCCTCACCCCCCCATCCCCCCACCCTACCCACACACACACTCAACCCCCACCCACGACCCTCTCCTGCAGTTCTGTCAGGCACAGTCTATGCAAAGCTAATCATTCCCGTGGCCGTGATTTATGCCTCCTTTTCACTAATAAAGACTGAGTTACAGTCTGTCAACGTGAGCCCAAGGTTATTTATAACAGGTACCCTGGGGGCCTTGGTGGCCGCACTTTCTACTCCTGTCCTGACAAAGAAGCAGAGTTGCGCCACTCACTCATTTATCAGCGAATGCCAGAGCAGAGGCCTGTGTTCTTTTTCATTTTGCTTGCTTTTATTTCACAGCGTGCTTTTTTCCTTTTGAATCGAGAGTGGTATTTTGCTTAAAACACACACAAGTGGGCCTTTTTCAAAGGGAGCTGAAATTACTCACCTCAGTGGAATGCCTGACTGAAGGTGACAGGTATTTATGTGAAGTACATATATCTGTACTCAAATTGGATAAATTTACCACAATTTCACCATAGTGGCTGTTACCTCTGTACTGCTACTGAATGGATATAGCCATTTTGTTGCCAAGCAGAATGTTACTTACCCATGTGTTTATATTTACCGTATGTGACTACTCTAACTTTGAGGGCCCTAACTTAACCCTTGTAAGGTTCATTTTTTTCTTACAGCCACATTCTTTGGCTTTTAAATCAATACAGCCATACCAATTTATGTAAAAATACTTGTCAGATGTTTACTTTTAGCTCAATTAACAATGTATGGTTCACATCATTGAAAATAAGTTATTTTTATGTTCCTCACAGAAAATGAGCCAAGGCCAATGAGTCTGAGTTTGAATAAATAATAAAGAGCATAATATTTATTTTAGCGAAGAATGAAAATGGGTCCCACAGACCTGAACACCTAAAATGGTTAAATGGCAGGAAAGGCACAATGTCTGTCAGCAAGTAAAGTGTTTCATGCATAATAGCCATAATAACTACGGTTGGGCACCAAAACACGGTTCTAATATGGCACCGGTGCCGACGCAAACGGTAGTAACTGCATCGAATAACAACGTGGATTTCGGTGCCTCATTTCGGTGTTTAAATCACGTTTTTTATTTATTTATACAAGGCATCACTGCATGTTATGCGCCATCTCTAACGTCTTGCTCTGATAGCAACACATCCAGATACAGTTAGCTAACATAAACACTGGATGTATACACCAGAGGGGTGCACCACATAGGCGAGTGGACAGTGTTTTACAGCTTGCGTGAGCCCAAGTAGCTTACTTTAAAGCAGGGGTGGGCAAACTTTTTGGCTTAAGGGCCAAATATAACCTATATATAACCTAGCCTATAATTTAGTATGAAAAGTATTTCTTTTAAAAATGTTAATTGCTTAAAAATACTGTTAATTTTATGCTGTTTAACAAATGTATAAATTGTGCACTGTCGCTTTAAGACAGTCACTTTAATTCACGTTTATTTCTCAATGATCTTCTGCCTGCTCCGCTATGGCTAGTGCTGTACACGGCTGGGCCCTCTCACAGTTTTTAAATGGTCAGTAGTGGGAACTACTGTTGCCTTCATGATTTCCTTTTAAAAGTGTCTTATAAGAAGGAGATATCAATTATCAACAATGACAAGCCAGCTGGAACCTGCGGCTCTCTCTCCCTCTCATGAGTGCAGACGCGTTCCCAATTGAATGGATCGCATAATGTTCACGTTAGATCTGCTGCAAAGGATAACTAACAGTTAACTTAGTTTAACATGATGTTATCTCTATTTAACATGATGTTTTGATATTGACATTGTAAACATTCTCTAAGGAGAATGAAAAGCAGTTTGCAGTAAAGCTAACCAACGTCGTCTCTATCGCAGGAAAAAAAATAGCGAGCAGCCTGATAACCAAATGAAATGCTCGGCGGGCCAGATGAAAGTGCTTGGTGGGCCGCAGTTTGCCCACCCCTGCTTTAAAGATATCACAGGCTCCTGTCAAAATCTAGCAGTGGGCCTAACTACACACAAGCAAAAGGCTGATGAAACAACATCAACAGTATTCTTTACACAATATCCTTGCTAATGCGCTAACTGGAATTTATTTGAAATGTTATCAGCAAAGTTGTAAGGTGAAAACTTTATTTCACGGTGTGTTCTAAACAACACAATGGCATGATATTAATATTTCATGTGCATGAGGCCCATTTAGCATCACAATGAATCATGTTAAAAGTTAGCTGGCAAAAACATAAACAGGTTACATACCTGATGTCACTGATCTGTCAAAGAGGCTACGGAACCATCTCCGTAGGCTACGTTATCGCTAATTAAACTCAGCTGACTGGTGTTAGCCATAGCCATAGTTGCTGTTAACATGCCTACTACAAGCGCTGGGAAAACACTTCAACACCTACATAATGTAGCCTAATATGTTCAAAACTATTGCGTGTTATGGGGGAAGACATGACATTTCTTGAAGCATTTGGGAACACACTGAATTAACTGGAAAATAGAGTCCCTGTTAGATTAGCTTGCTTGCAAATGGCGTTTTCCATGACCTGGAAGTTCTATGGCAAGCGGTTTTAACATACCTTATGGCAAACCGCCTACACTGGGTAAACTTGAAAGCAGAGCTTACCATTGTGTGTCATCCATGGCAAGCTGTTTAAACATACAACAAAATGTATTATGCGTAGGAGCGATGAGATATTAATAGTAAATTGAATATAACAGTTCAATTTCATGTTCAAATTTTTCTTATCAATAAAAAAAGCAATTCATGCTTTAGACCATTTTAATTAAAAAACAAAGTACCGGTTCAGCACCGTTTCGGCATCGGCACCGTTTTAAAAGTATCGATTTAGCACCGGTATCGTATAAAACCCAAACGATACCCAACCCTAATAATAACTATTGCTTGGCGTGGGGGGACTCATCAGTGTTTGTGCATAAGGCATGGTGTTAAATTAGCAAATCAATTTTGCTCAGTAGCTTAGCTTTAGACTTGAGCCGATTATTGTAGTCAGGGCCAGGAGAAGCACTGGCTGGGTAGAAGTCTGACTTTTAACTTTGGTCCTTGTGTGGACAGAGGAAGTGACCCGCCCCCACAGGGAATGTCTCTGCCTTTAGTGTAAACCGAAGGACTCTACAGAAGAGCCAGCCCACTTGTCATTCACAAGTATGTTTGAATCTCAGAAGGGTCACCCCAGACTGAAAGTGTTGGTTCCACTGTGAATTAAGGAAATCTCTCAAGTGCCCAAGGTTACTGGCATTGTCACATGAATACATGCATACATATGGCACTTTCCACCACTCCCACATCATCCCATATATGTTGAAAATGTCATCTCAAATGGTTGATTAAAGGGACACCAGGCAACGTTTTCGTGTTAATTAATCATCTTCGTAAGTCAGTATATGGTTAATTGACTCATTACGGGGCGAATGAAGGCTCTCTCGCCCGCCCCTACTGCCTGTAGGAAGAATATTCCACTTGCAAGTTCGGTGTATCCTACCCACCGACCGAAGCAGGATCAGTTTACAGCACAGAGGCAGGCTAACGAAACGCTAGAGCATCAGGCTTGCCTAGTTTCCCTTTAATGATGGTGTCTAATTAATTAATGATGTTGCAATAGAATGTTCTTTGTGCTTTCTTGTGTTTTATTCGTGTGACTCTTTCTCTAATGTGACAGATATGTGCCCCCCCCGCCCCCCCCCACACACACAAACACAAACACACACACACACACATCCACCGCCCCTTACAGTCACTTAATAAAAGCTTTGTAGAAAGAGAACCAATAAGGCACCATCCCGCTTGGACAACATGCACAACAATGGCTCAAAGGAGCCCCATTTGATGTAGCCACAGGAGGGGAAAACAAATACCCCGAAGCTGGAAGATGAGGGATTACGCGGTAATACCTGAATTGTCATGCTTTTACCGAATTGTTCAATTAGAAATTGGTCTCACTCCTGTGTCATAGGGAATCTAGTCTGGGACGGGACTAAGGGGGGTGGGGTGGGGGGGGGGGGGTCATTATTCATCCTTAAGATAAACATTAGCGTGACTGCCGATTCACAGATTCACGTTTTCTTCTGGCCGACAGAAGATGAAAAGGGAACACCTGCAGCTCCTGGACCTGGCTCTGAATTCAATTATATTTGAGAGAGAGAGAGAGGGAGAGAGAGAGAGAGAGAGATGAGATAGATAGAGACACATAGATAAAGCGAGAATGGGTGGGAAGACTCTAAAAAAGACAGCTAGAGAAAGTTCTTGTGTTGTCAGTTTCATATTGGTCCTATTTCCATTTAAGTATTCAATTTAATTACTGATAATACAAGTAACAATAACGCATATCTTAAACAATGAACAATATCCACAATGTAAACAATAACTCAGGTTGATCAGTGATCAAGACGTAAACTTTTGCAAACCTATCAGTGAACAATGCAGCTCAGCAAGACTGATGCATCACTGACAGTCCACAGACTTCACTGTGACTGATCCATCACTGACAGTCCACAGACTTCACTGTGACTGATGCATCACTGACAGTCCACAGACTTCACTGTGACTGATGCATCACTGACAGTCCACAGACTTCACTGTGACATTTTGCGCAGAGTGCACAACCGAATTCCCACAGCGTTCGACCACGGAACAACAAAATCGCTTACGGCGTGAGGATAATGCATTTAGCGTTCGCTCTGAAAAGTCAACACCGAGCCAGCGTTCCCTTTGTTTGTCGTTTGGATGTGGCAGTGGAAGATCACGCCCAGTCTTTGAAATGGTAAACATTTCAAAGCTAAATATGAGCGCTAATCACGTTTAGCGTAGCAATTGAAATGCAAAATCCAAATGAATAGGGCGCCATTTGGGGAGAAGAGCGCTCGATGTGAAATAGGATGACTGGCATATTAAGCAGGGTAACCTCAAACAATGACACCATGTCCAACAGTTAAGTTGCCTCTGGCGTGTTTGCGAACAGCACAGGCCTTAAAAAAAGAAAATTTTGGAGCGTGAACCATTCTACGTGGGGGAAAAAAAGCTCCTATATTGATTCTGATTGATAAAACTGATCTGTAAGACATCAAAACATGGGTGTTGAGCATGCTCGTGCATTGCTGAGATATGAGTATTGATGTGTTTGCTCTGGATGGAAATGAGGTGGTGTATGAACGTTCATCTATTTGAGAATGTTAGGGCCGTTCCAAGAATCCTGAGATATGTGTGTAAAATATGCATGTGAATAGAAAAAGGACCTGGCTAACTCCCAGCAGGTGGGCTCGTCCAAGGCCGCGTGTCAGTGAGCAGGGTGTACAGTAGCCTGCTGTCATAAATAAAGAAAAGCACTGAGAGCGATGGGTTAGGAAACGTGGGATGGCGTCCGCGTGAAAACATTTTAATTTAATCATGCAAATTCACTTGCCCGGGCTCCCGTACTGCCGCCGCGTTTTCTCTCTCTTTCTTCCTCCCTCTCTCTCTCACTCTCTGTCACACACACACATACTCATATAATTACACACAATGGAGAAAGGGCTTTCATTTACAAATTGTGGCAACGAGAGAGAGAGAGAGAGAGAGAGAGAGAGAGAGAGAGAGAGAGAGATAAAGTGAGAGAGAGTGAGGGAGATAGGGTTGTATGATGGAAAACAGAGCAAGTCATATCCTAATGGAGATGAGAGATCAGCGTTGCGCTGGGCCCTCCGACGTGCTCAGTTCTCTCGGAGCGAGCACCTCGCCGGCTGGGCCGCGCGTGTTAACTCCCCATCATGCCACTCATTAGAGTCCAGCTCCTAATGGGGAAATGAAGACTCCCGTAAAATGCAGCGTGATTCGCTGCCTGACCGTTAATGAGGCGATTGTGGAGAGAACACACCCGGGGGCTGTCGGACACTGACCTCTCAAGCACGTTGTTACGGCTGCAACACCGACATCCTGCTTCCGTTTCCCAAAATAATCCCCATCGTCTGCCCACAACACACACACAGACACACACACACACGCACACACAAACACACAGACACACACACACACACACACACACACATACACACACACACACACAGACACAGACACATACTGTACACACAGACACATACACATACAAACATACTCATACACAAACACATGCACACAACTCCTAATCGCCACCATGTCCTTCCCTGTTGCCAACAATGTTGCTTGAGGACACCTCAAACAAGTCCAGCACTTCCAAAGCCAAGTGGCGTTGTCCCCCCCCCCCCCCGCGCATTTTACCACAACCGTGGAAATTAATATACGGCGGCGCATCAATTATTCATGGAGGACTTCCCAAGTTACTCGGCGTCGGATGAGGGGTGTTGACAGCGCAGAACTGGACGACGTGTCAGCACTCTCGTTTTCCCGTGTGAACATTAGCTTTAACAAGCAGCGCTTGAGCATGTACCTGCTTAATTATACAGTTCGTACAAAGACCCTTAGGCCTGGCACTGTCTTACCGTCTGCAGTATGTGAGCTTTGGCATGGAGATTATAAGATGCGCCCTCTCCCGTATGTGCGTACACATGGTAAACAGCTTGAGTTATTTTTATCCCTCTTGGTTCACACCTCACATCTTTACGTAATCTACATCCATCTTTAATGTGTTGCTTTACAGGAAATTGACGTCTTTTGACACAAAACACGGGGGTCACTTTTGACACAAAACAAGGTTGTGAGGCCTCAGTCCAGGTTGACTGTGTGTGTGGTGGGTGTACGATCATGGAATACACTGCGGTCATTAAGGAAGTTTGTGAGGTGCATGTGGCGCTGGAGGCATTTCAGGCCTAATGGAATTTTTCAAATACCTTCAAAAATGTTCTTTGGAGGGCGTCAAAGTAAAATTATTTCTCTTCTTCTATCCTGCCGTGTGTGTGTGTGTGTGTGTGTGTGTGTGAGTGTGTGGGTGTGTGTGTGTGTGCCTGTGTGTGTGTGTGTGTGAGAGAGAGAGACAGAGTTAGAGCATGAAAAAGAGTGTGTGTGTGTGTGTGAGGGAAGAGTGAAAAGGAGCCCTTTAATTGCCTCTTCTCAAAAGTATCCACTTTGTATCAGATTATTAGACTGCCGATGTACTTTGTGTCTCATACCTTATTCATCACATAGAGAAAACCTTTAGAAGAAAAATATCAAACAGCCAAGACCCAAGGCATAAACACAGCCAAGGAGGGAAAAAAAAAAGACTGATTGAGAAAGACAGGAAGACAGAGAAAGAGCGGGAGAGAGAGAAAGAGAGTGAGAGGGTGAGAGAACATAGAAAACTAGACCTGAAATCTCGAACTAATTACATGTGCACGAAGCTGAGTGGCAGAAAAACAGCTCGTATAGAAACACGGCTCTCATTAAAGGTCCAGTATGTAGGAAATAATGGAAAATAAACTGTAACCATTCCAAAAATGATCACCATATGTTGTCAGAGAGTGAGGAAACACGATGAATTGAAGTAATGGCTTATTTGACAACATTACTCTAACCCGTGAAACCCCGTAAAACCCATGAAAAAAAATCAGTTACGGGGCGGAATCTCTTGGAATTTTCGTTTATGTTTTGAACGATTAATTCTAGAATAGCGTATTAATAATGGGCTAGCGCGTCCTCCTATTTGGGTTGCCAAATTAGCAAAGGCCAACTGTCAACAGCTGTCAGTTGTAGTCATGAACAAGAGGCAGGCAAATTTCCAAAATTAAAACAAGAAACAAATTAAGTGGACATCGGAGGAGCTTCCTGAGATGGTGACGTCTTCCTCAAACTAAGAATATCAAGTCTGACGCAGAGCTGGCCATATTTCTCCACAACAGGTAGCCTATGCTAAACTTCTAAAATCTGCATTGCTAACTTCAGCTAAATATGTTACGTTGGTTAGAGAGGTATTTTTTGTTTTCACTGTTTCCGTAATGTGTAACCCAGAAGAGGCTCGCATCTGGTAGTCTTGAGAACGTTCACCAGTGTTTTGATTTTGGCCTACAGAACGTTCGTTAACAATCCTACAAATCGCACCTTTAACCAAAACAACCCCAATTGGACCTGGCAGGTGAATGGTGTTGGTAGTCGTGGTCCGTGCTCCTCTGCAAAGCAGCGGGCTTTAATGCGATCTGCCACAGTTACAGCGAGCAGTCTAATTAGGGGCCCTCTCTGCTCCAGAGCTCTCTGTCGGAGGGCCACCCTGTTACTTTGGTCTGGGCGTGTGGTGAGTTCAGTCATTTGCATCTTACCTTGAAAGGGAAAGAGAGCAAGAGAGAGAGAGAGAGATTTAGAGAGAGAGAGAGAATCAGAATTTGAGAGCAAGGAAGGAGAGAGAGAGGGGCAGCTAGTGTATGGGTCAGTGTCATTTTTTTTTTCGAACTCAAGAACTCAATTATCTCTCAATTGGACAGAGTGTGAAACCAGGAAGTGGTGCGTGTGTGTGTGTGCGTGCGTGCGTGCGTGCGTGCGTGTGTGTGTGTGTGTGTGTGTGTGTGTGTGTGTGTGTTTGTGTGTGTGTGTGTGTTGGGGGGGTGGAGTGGTAGAAACAATGTGAGAGGGAAGACAGAAATATGTAGAAATGCTAAAATTAAGAGAAAGAGAAAGACAGAGAGAGAGATAGATAGCTGCTTGTTTCCACCCTGTTCTACTCTGCACACGAGGTAATTACCCTTCAAATGAATTCAAATCAGCGACAGCCAGATACGCACACGATAGGATAAAAATAGCTGACAGTGATTTTGGCACGACACACACATTGTCTCTTCGAGGGATTTCGATGATTTCTGCGGAGACGGTCATGATAATTATCTCCCGTACTCTGCCATTCCATTCAGATCCTGCGGTTTGATAAGGCCTGTTGTATTTCCGCCAAAAAACGAACAATGATTACCGACCGATGAGGCTCCGAGTGCACTCACAATGACAACCTTGGTCGCGTTAAGCACCTCTTGCAATATCGTCGTCGTGTCACCCACCTCCACAACGTTTTGTTTCCGATAAAAATCTCCGAGATACAAAAACAATGGATGCCATATTGTCTCTATTTTGTTTTATTAGTATGAAATATGAAGAATCCAGCGAAAAGAAAGACTCTTGCCCACGTTGCAGTAACTGTTGTTCTGGAGGGAGTGGATAGGTGTTGTGGGTGAGGGGGTTTAAAGTGGGTGGCTGTCAGTGCACTTTTCGTTGAAGGACAAGGACTTATCTCCTCAAACTCAGACACCTTCAGTCAACTCTCACCGCTGTCATCTCCGAGTCAACATCGTCCAC
>NW_027468564.1:44811710-44849210 GCF_046254945.1 Alosa pseudoharengus
ACGACAAGAATGTAACACTCCGCCACACACACGTGCGCGCGTGCACACACACACACACACACACAGACACACATACACACAGATACACGCACACACACACGCACACACACACACATACACACACACATACACACACACACACACATGCACACACGCACGCACACACACACGCACACACACACACACACACACACACACACACACACACACACACACACACACACACACACACACACACACACGCACACACACACACACACACACACACACACACACATCTCCCGAGTGTCAGTGGGACAAAGGGAAGTGATACAAGGAATCACTCGACTGAGAAATGACAGCCACGGGAAGGGAAAAGTTTCTGAAGCACAAAAAACAGTCGACAGGCATCTCTCTGTTTGCACAGTTTATGAGTTTCTTTCCCCTCCAACCGCGAACAGTCATTGGCATTCCGTGTCACTACGCCAATCTCCATTTCACTTTGGGATCCCTCGCCCAACAAGGGAGAACGAGAGGATAATTAAAGTGTCCAACGCCGTGGCAACAGGCATCATCCGTAATTGGATGTCATAATCAGCGAGGGTATTCGCGGCACATCTGAGAGCCTTCAATATTTTCTTATGGTTTACCCAAACGCCGCGGTGAGAGTAAGCCCAGGGACCAGGTCCAAGTCATTACCAATCTAAAAAGCATTACCGCGTCATTTACATCCGTTTGACAAACACCAGGCTCGCCAGACTGGCGAATAATACATATCTGAATTGCATGCTCAAAATAGTATGTTGAATGTAACAAGGCTTATGAGAGTACTGAATATTCCACAAAAGCTGACAGCGGGAGTGGGGAGACTTTTCCGGAACACTTGACAGAATGACAGAGGATTAGGTAACGTGACCTGACAAAAAACAAAAAAAAGCTAAAAAACTGAAGGCACACCTGGTTCGACCAATTATGGGTGCCCCAGGGAGGGGAGAGAGTGATTGATTCATGCCACGCCAAACAGATATGGCTTAGAGAGAGAGAGAGAGAGAGAGAGAGAGAGAGAGAGAGAGAGAGAGAGAGAGAGAGAGAGAGGAACTTTGTGGGGGTGAGACTAAAGAGGACAAGCAGTCAGATCACATGAAGATGTCAGATGGCCCAAGGACGAGTCAAAATGAGAGCTAGAACCAAATAACGAGCAGCTCCTAAAAAAAAATTTGGGGCTTTGCTATGTTTCACCACAGGGAATCTATCGGGCCTGAGTGAAATGAAGCCTTATCTTTTAATAACAGCCTATCTCGCCAAACAGAAATCAGGCCTCCACTTTAAAACTGCGCTTTAGTTAAATCTTTCATTTCATCAGGTCTTAATTCCCCACTTTTAAACTGAGCGTATTTATTTATTCCATAAAGTCATCTTAGAGTTAAAACAACTCAATGTAATTTTTACAACTCAATGTAATTTTTATCAGGGGGAATTAATGTTCAAAGGTGATACGTCTACTAGCAGACTCAGACACTCTTAGTTTTCAAATCTCATCAGACAGTTACTTGGCAATATTCATAACAAAGTAGTCGTTATTGAAAAAAAATATTGCAAGTCTGATAGAAAAAAGTCTTAATAAGATAACGGTTCTGGTTGATAATGATGATCTAGGCAAATACTCATGAATATCCTGAAACCACTAGAGTTAACACTATTTCCAGCTGTCTTAGATGACTTGTATCATAATCAGCCACTGTTATGATCATCTATGCTTCATGCTCATATGTCAGGGAGGTACAGCATCCACCAGTCAGACCGCGGCTATTTCTGATAATGGTCCTATGACATATCACTCAAAATAACTTTTTATAATAGCTGATGATACAGTTGTAGAAAAGCCTTATTTCCGCCACTAAACTTAAGTCCTTCTGTGTCACATTAATGGGCACCCTTTTTGTAGTTCAAATAGTTTAGCTAATTGGCGTTTGTGGGTTCAAGTGCAAAGTCTCCATTTAAGCCAGGGGATTACAATTAAAAAGCATCTTCATCAGTAGGCCCACTATAAAGTTATCATCAGTCTTGTATTCGCTGCACAAGAAAAAGACTGGGTTGGCGTGTGGGCACTGGATTCGAGTTCCTCCGACAAAAGCTCAAACACCTTTGATGGATTCATTTGTGTTGCGTGACATTTCAGCACGGAATTCCTTCCACCGAAGCGACATTAGACGTGCAATTATACCGGACTGCAAATAACAAACTTGATTAATTGAGAGCTTGTTTTTAGACCATAGTGTCTGCAGCCGGAATAGGTCAAGGCTAAGGCTCAGAGAAGCTCGGTAGATCGGAGGTCTTAAATTGTCAAAGTGTCCTTGTCCCAACCAATTGAGGGCTTAAGCTGCAGGATCAAGGAGTGTGTGCATGCATGAATCAAAATCTTGAACAAATACAGATGCTCCGCAAGGATTTCAAATGAGGAACGGCATCACTAATGCAACCAAACGCCCCCCCCCCCCCCCCCCCCCCCGCGCGCCCCACCCAAACTTTGCATTCAAAGACCTTCCAGGAAAGTAAATGTCATCAGGTAGCAGTGGCAAACCCTTCTGTGCATCTATCCACAGCTCTTCAAAAACCCAAGGGTCTTTTTCAGAGCTTAGCTTCCTAAGAGATATATATTTTTATATATTCTTTCTTCTCCACAAAAGAAATTATGTACAACCAAGAGGCTGTGGTATAATAAAAAAAGAATAATACTAAATGAAAACAGAAAGCCTGTATAGTTATTCAAGCTTACAGAAATACTCCTCAGTTGCAAGGAAGGACAAGAGCACAGGTGAATTGGATTCAACACCATCGATTGAAATTATGTTTCATGTTTTTTTTCCAGTTTTTTTTTTTTTTTTTACAAGAGCAATCAGTCCTAGCACCACTTGGCTTGGCAGTTCTCTCTGTTCAACTGCCACTTTTGGAGAATCCTACTTGAAGCACTAATGGCAGAACTCTTTGCCAACATACATACACTCACAGTACTTCACTCTGATTCTGAGGTTGTTGTACCTGTCCCCCAAACTTGAGCCTAAACTGTTGTAGGGAGAACTTTGTGTGGGAATTGATGTAGGGATAACTTTGTGTGGTAGCAGCACCATTGTATACTTTACAATTGTGGCAGTACATTACACAAAAGAGCAGTGCATTGAGAGCTAACTGTATATGGATACCTGGTAAGTTCTTTGCAGAGATGATTCACACAATAAGGCCTGTTTTCAGAAGGCCATGTGTTCCTAATGGACCAATAAGACAAGTTTAAAGGGTCATGGTTAAAGTTACGGATATAGCGTTACTGCAGTATGAGGCTCTTGTTCCATGTGTTCCTAATGGACTAATTATGCATTAGAAGAAGAGTAAACCTGGATGCATAGACCACAGGATGAACAGATCGTATCCAATACAATTTGCACCTCGAGACAAGAACGTTTGATATCAAGAATATACTGAATGAATATTAGGTAGGCCTATGAGGGATGTTTGAATATTGCATATTGTAGATATAATAATGTGTTATATTACTGGCTGTAATAAACCACCAACTACACCATTTACATTGCCAACCATACCAACAACATTTACACGTTCATTTTTTTTAATTTGCTCAGTGTTCAAATATTTTTTTTTCCATATGTCTTTGAAAAGGGTTAGACTCACACACTTAATGTTTAAGATGATGGATCATTGACTGAGCATGAATGCAACAGGCCTAATGTTATTAAAAATATGTAAAATGTAGATCACTCGAAAACAAAACCAGAAGTTTCAGAATGTATTAGGTTCCTTTATATGGGAAATATACCACTACATCATAATACCTCACACCCAGTGCTGAAGTTTCACAACGACACATGACTGACGGAAAACTAGCCAGTCCATCTGGAATGTGTTCACCATGAGCTGAGCTGATAAACACAGTTGTCTTCGAAACGTCACACTCTAAATATCTGATCCGATTCTAAGTGCCTATTAAACAACCACCGCAAATACATTTGAGTCTTAAGTGATTTGATCATTGTCTACATCATAATTACAGTACTGTGAAATGATCTCATCAACACCTAGAGTTTACACCTATTGACAAAGGCGGGCTGCTTAACCTGAAAATCACCGTCACATTTTGCATTGTCATGGCTATTGATCGCGGTAATTTTTAACCGCGCCGGGGGGAATTAGAGCTCGGCGTTGTGAATCAGAGGCGGCAGGCGAAACCAATCATTGCTGCGCCGCCCACCCCCCCCCCCCTTTGCACAATATTCACTGGCTTATGAATTCTCCTCTGTGCAAAAAGGTTAAGATCTATCATCAGATTATCCATTGATTTCAATTAGCGCTGCCTGCTACTAAACAACCTTTGTCAGTCTGAAATCACTGCTCGCTATCGATTCCTTGGCTTGTTCCATTCCATTTGATTGCTGCTGGGCCAGTGTCAGTGGCTAGATCTGATTACTGTCCTGTTTCTAGCACATTCTCAGGCAATGGGGGTAGAGGAGGAGGAGGAGGAGGAGGAAGAGGAGCGGGAGGAGGTTTCTGTCTGGGGCCGCTAATAAGGTTACGAACGAACGCGGCGATATATGCTTCCAAAGGTCAGAGCACAACACGTCACTGGTCAGGCGGGTAACCGTTGCGATTGGACAGCCCTCACGACGGACAGGTTTAGGCTGTGGAACTGTCAATTGAAGCAATGTCTTCTCCCCCCCTTCTTCCTCCTCCTCCTCCTCCTCCTCCTCCTCCCTTCTTCATCTCTCTCCTTTTCACTCTCCCACTCCTGCTGTCTCCTGTCGGCTCGATCGGCTCTCTCCCTCTCACTCTAACTTGAAGGATGAGGGGGTGATGAAAGCTCATTCTGATGCAACAGCGCAATTGTGTTGGATGTTGAGCGACTTGTGTGTACGATACCTGGGCACCACATCTACGCACACAGCACACACACACACACACACACACACACACACACACACACACACACACACACACACACACACAGCACACACAGCACACAGACACACTCGCCTCTCGCCCGTTCCCTTTCAGTCTGATCTGACGGATCGCTCCACAGCAACAGCCAGTGGCACATCTTCCATCCCTCATCCCATCCCATCATCGATGTCCTGAAATCACACCAGTTCGGTCTGCCTCTCCGTCTCCATCTGTTTGTTCTCCCCGGCTTCCTCTCTCCCAAGGCGCCATAATTAGTGTCGGTGAATTCTAGGGAATCGGTGTAAATGGGCTGGCTCCTCATATTGTAGATGTGGTGGATGGCAGGAGGTGATTGGGGGGGGGGGCATATTTTTGTTTCACCTTCCTGCATGCTGAGGTGCATTTCCACATCTCGCACTGCTAGCCAGGCTTCCTGGGGGGTAAGGCAATTAAAGCGCTAAATAGCCATTGCCTCAGATGTTTACAAGTTATGAACTTTGTTGGAACTTTAAAATTAGTTTATTGATTCCTCTGCTCACCTACGCATCTCTCTCTCTCCCTCCGTCTCTCTCTCTCTCTCTCTCTCCCTCCCTCCTTCTCTCTCTCTCTCTCTCTCTCTCTTTTTCTCTCTTCACCCCTCTTTTTCTCTCTCTCTTCCAGCTCCAAAACAAACACAATCACAGTGAGAGGTTGTTTTGACTGTAAGCTGGAGTTGTCGCATTTTATTTAATGAGATGAAATCTGGGAAAACCTTCTGCAGCTATATGCATTTCAACTTTTATCTTTAAAAGATAAACATCCAAACACTGTCTTATGAGCACATGGGAGGTTCCGCCCTAAGTGTGTCATTTGAGACTGAGAATTGTGTGACTAAAAGATCCTGTGATCCTGGGACTAAAAGAGACAATATATCGACAACATTGTGCATATTTGATGTAAACTATCAAGCAAAAATGTGCTGTTGTTAGTGTTTGTGTGATTTGGCAGGCATTTTTAATGCTAGATCTATTTATGGTTACACTTTACTTGACAGTATTGACATAAGAGTGACATGACATTATCATGAACGTGTCATAAACAAGTCATAAACGTTTATGACATAACGCTTCTGTTATTATGTGACATTTGGTTTTTGTCATAACAAGTTAGGGTTAGGTTTAGGGTTAGGGTTCATGTGTTAGGGTTAGGGTTAGGGTTCATGTGTTAGGGTTATGTTTCACTCTTTTGTCGATACTGTCAAGTAGTCTTACCCTATTTTTTCTCTCTCTCTTAACTCTCTTCTCTTAACTCTTTTACTGTTAATGTGATCTGACACAAAATGTTTCTAGCACTGTTTCTCACAGTCGAGCTGAAAGGAGCATTACAAAAGTGAGAACATGGAATACTGTAAATGATACAAAAAGAAAACAAACAAACAAAAACTACGCGTTCTCACAGCCCCTGCTGTTCTACAGCGCATTACATTCTAGAGGATGGTCTAACGGAGCATAATCAATCACATTCACTAAGATGCTTTTATGGAGACGTTCTTAACCAATATATTTCCAATCTGAAAGGAAAGGATGCGGGGGGGGGGGGGGGGGGGGGGCACCATCATTATTCTGTGTAATTCCGTGCAAGAATCCCCTTAACGTCACGGTCAATTAAGGTCTAATTGACTTCCAGAAATGGGTTGGACACTCTGAGTGAAGGGAGCACTTAAGGTCCGGACTAATGCTTTTGTCAAGCTATACATCTAAAACAGAGGCATTATTGTCATTTACAAGAATCTCGGCCAGGGGGAAATCAATGAGGCTTGGGGCAGTAATTGGTGTGTACATCATAAGTGAGCGCTCTCAAATGCGTACAGCCACTGATTCGGTCAGGAACATGTCAACATGTTCTTATTGTTTTTTTTGTTTGTTTTGTTTTTTGTAACACACTTTTACGTCAAGAGATCCTCCTGCTTTAAAAAAAAAAACTAAACATATTATGCTAACTGCAGCTTGCAAATTGATGTTTAATTTCTTGGCATGAGCCACTTGTTCCCCGTGTTCCTTTTCCCACCAATTATTAATTAGTAGAAGAATAGTGAGCTTGAACCCACCCCCCCCCCCACACAGATAAATTAACAAATTGATTGGTTGGTGGATGGATAGATGGAAAGATATACAGACAGACAGATAGACAGACAGGAAGGCAGGCAGGCAGGCAGACACAGTTTATGCTGTGTGGCATAACCTCCTAAAAGGGATAAGCAAACCCACATACAAACAAAGAACTAGACAAAGAGACAAGCATGCCACGCTGGCCTCATACACTATGCCTCTCCAGCCTCTTCCCTCCTCTCTGCAGGGGAGGCGTCTGAGCCCCAGAAAGACTAGCGCCCGGAGGAGTGGTTAGTATTCAGCATGGGGGATTACAGGGACTCTAATCTTGTTCCTTGAAAGGAGATGCTGTGTGAGAGTGTGTGTGCGAGTGTGTGTCTCTTTGTGAGAGAGAGAGTGTGTGTGTGTGTGTGTGTGTGTGTGATTGTGTGTGTCTCTGTGTGTGTGTGTGTGTGTGTGTGTGTGTGTGTGTGTGTGTGTGTGTGTGTGTGTGTGTAAGCGAGTGTGTCTCTGTGTGTGTGTCTCTGTGTGTTTGTGTGTGTGTGTGTGTGTGTGTGTGTGTGTGTGTGTGTGTGATGGCCAAGCTGCAGTGGCAGATAAAGTCTTTCCTGCGTCTGGCCCCGACTCACCTGCAGCACCAGGCTTCCCCCTCTGCACTAAACATCGCTTTGGAGTCCTGCGGTCATCAGTGACAAGATGGTAAAAATGTGGACAGTAAACAAAAGGGATATAGCTCTAGAATAATGGCCTTTGGCACAGGAATCTGGGCATTTCACTATAGTGTCGTGTTGGTCAGTGTGTGTCATCTCACTTCTGATTAAAGGAAAGCTACTTCTTTATGATGTACTGTACACTGCAGTAACCCTTGAATGGGTAGCCAGAAGAGCAGCTCTAAAAGAGGAGGTTGGCACGAATACAGATGCACCAGGATAGTGTTTATCAAGCCCAGCCAGCGTGGAGCTTTGCATTCTGACTGAGTAAACTTTAGAGCGAGAGACAGAGATAGAGAGAGCGTCTGCAAAGTAAACACCCATATGAATGCCTTGCATAAGTAAAATATCTGAATCTAGTTTTCAACAAGTTTCCAGGCTCGTGCTTCCAGTCGGCCTCTTTGTGGCTAAGAGGGCGTTTCTGTGATTCAGACCTCTGCCCTCTCTCTGCCACGTTTTCCGTTGATTAAGGTTGCTTGTCTTTTGGGAAGATAACTCAAGCCAGGCTTTCTTCATTTGTGTAACCTCGGTGGTGAAACGACCAATAAACAGTAAATCTAGGGGCGTAGAGGGTAAAGAACTTGGCCATAGCATTCAATAGCCACAACAAAGTCATGGGATCGATTTCAACACTGTGCCCTTTAGCAAGGCACTTAACCCCAAGTTCCTTCCGCAGTTGGTATCTTCTGAAAATCGCTTTGGATAGAAGAGTGCATTTAAAAAGGAATAAATAAACATATACCCAAATCTATCTAAGTTTAAGAACTGAAAGGTGTGATGTCCAGATGTCTTCAAATGTTGTCCACGTTGCGTCTCCAGTAGCCCAGAACGGACACACCAGGACACTGCCACTGCAGCCAGCCAGGGTAGATAAGGGAGCATTAAAGGTAAAGTGAGCACCTTTAATGCTATTGCGGGAATTCAACATTTAGATCCTGTACAGTAGTATAATAGTTAGACCTATTTTGGAAACAAGCATCTGGCAAATCCCAAACCCATATTTTCACCTACACTATCTCCTATACTATAAAGTTATTATTTTCTCATTTCATTAACCTCACACAAGACACATTTTGATGCACAGTTAAAGTGCATATTGCCATCAGGTGAAGTGGGGGGCCACCGAGCCATTGAGACAGAATCACGCCTGGCTGAGTCTAATGTGAGGGGCATAACGCAAGGTAGATTCCCCAGTGGATTCAGGCAGCCGAGATTTATGACAGGACATGAGCTAGCCACGTCCTGCACGTCTTCAGTACCGCCGAGATTAGGCCGGCACGTAATGTAACGGCTCGAACATGACTACGCGCGCCCGGAATCGATACCTCATACTTTTGTGAAATTGAGCTTTAGCGTTGGTGTGGAAGGGAGAGGGAGGGGTGGTGGGGATGGGTAAGTGAGTGAGATGCAGAAGTCGGGAGGAGAGTTTTGGTGGCGTCGTGCTGAAGGATCAGTGAATGAACGTGAGCACATGCTTGACTGTGCTTTGCGAGCCTTTAAAAAAGAAATTGGAAAAAGTAATACCAAATGCTATTCAGTCCTTTTCTGCTTAATAAGACCTGCAGTATGTTATCATATATGTGCACCCTTCCAGGGGTGTCAGAATGGGGGTAAAACCAGTACTTATTACTAGGGCCCCAAGAGGAGGGAGGGCCCTTGAAAAGTCTGGAATATATTTTATTTTACCTGAATATTTTAATTTCCTGATGAAATTTCATAATAAATGTCAGATGAAATGTAAAGTTAGTTTATTGGCTGAATAACTTGGTTTTGTTACAAAAAAGTGATGACTATCTAAGTTCTCACCCACCCCTTTCTAATGCGCCAAATGGTTTAGTCCATCTGCACGTTGTAGTGGTGAAGTCCAAACTATGCTGCTGTACAAATGTCTTTTTCCAAAAAAGCTACAACAGACCACCAAAAAAGAAAAGGAAGACAGGAGAAGGAGATAAAACAAAATGAGGGGAAATAATTGTTAACAGGCTTATTTTCAAAGAAAGGTGAGCACAAACTACAACGCAAAATCCATGGAACTTAACTGCTTAAATATCTCGGCGATAGTGCTAAAAAACTACTGAGATGACCCATTGAAAGAACAGAAAATACACTTTCAATGATAAGCTGGTTATATATGTAATACGAGGTAAAGGCGAAAAAAAATAAACTGTACACTAACTACGCTGTTTGCACACAACACACCATTATAATAGTAGCCTAATTTGAAACATGTTTAACTTTAAATGAATAGGCTATGATAGCTATAGCCTACAATATAGCAATAATGGGCAATAATGGGCTAATAAGTGCAATAGCTTAGACTACAGGTAGACTACAGGTAGCTTAGACTACATAGCATGTCAGCATTATAGCTTATCAGACACATGGCCCTCAGTTTCAGATTTCCCATCAGGACTGCCTATGAATAGAGCCCAGGATCTTGTGCTACGCCCCTGCAGCCTTCTTCATTGAACTACTGTGTAACAATTAACTTTTGCAAATTCCTGTCGTCCTCTCCTTAGCGAAATGACCTTCAGAGATGTTACAGTGATGGGATACATTCTGTTTCCAATCACCTGGCCTTTTTGCAGGGGTTTAGGACAAGAGTCGCACCGGGGGAGCTGGAGAGACTCACCCAGAGAATGTGAGAGAGGGGATGGTAACAGGAAGAGAGGAGGGAAGAGGGAGAGGGGGGGCACACAACCAGAAAAGGCTAAGAGGGAAATTAAGAGACACGGAGAGAGAGAGAGAGAGAGAGAGAGAGAGAGAGAGATAGAGAGAGAGAAAGAAAGAGAGCGAGAGGGGGGGATTGGTGAGTGTGTGAGTTAGAGTGAGACGGAAGAAGAGAGTGAAACAAGAGAGAGGATAGATAGTGAGAAAGAGAGTTAGAGAGAGAGGGAGCAATTTTAAGAGAGGAACGAGAAAGAGAGAGAGAGAGAGAGAGAGAGAGAGCAGACACCCCATGTTTAATCACATCTTTGCCCATAGTGCAGATGGCACGGATAGGAAACGAGACCCCCGCGGACTCCTAATCATGGCAACCGCCCGCCAGCACCAGCTATGCATGGGCAACACCTCATCGCCTCAGCAGGGAGGCTTGCCAACGTGACGGCCCTCAAATCTCAATTCTTTTCCCCGCGGCCACAGACGGAGTTAAATTTCCTCGTGCTCGCACACCGAAGCCGCCAACCGGCTCGGCTGCTGGTCTGCGGAGCCCGAAGCTTCAGACGCATGGATGGCGTTTCGGAATTGTTGGGGCTGGTGTTGTTTAAATTAGCATATAGCAAATGAAGCTAAGCTGTTTCACAATACTGCATTAACTTGTTTGCTTTAACAATGTTAATGTATTCCAATCCGCGATGCCCTCTGCTCTGACATGGATGTTTGGATAGTGAAGCATCCTGTTTTCATTATTCAATTATACATATCGTTGTGAAAATCATTAGACCAAACCATCAGTTCTGCTTAATTGAAAGAATGCTGATGATTCATTAACAGATCAGTGACAGTGATAATGTTAAATGTTGCTTATTGATAATTTCATGCAATTGTTGACCGTTCCTGTTACGTTGTTATTGTTATCCTAGTTGCTAAGTCATATAGCCAATTCACCACATTTAACAACCTAGCTCAGATAACTTGATATGTTCATTTTTCCCCTCTCCTAATTTGCATCAAGTGCAATTCACTCAAGTGATTGTAGGCCTAATTTGCATTCTTTTTTTTTTCCCCGAGGGTGTATTTCCATATTTTGCTTGTTTTTTTTTTTTACGACTCGGCCGATAAGCAACAACATTGTGTTAGCTGACCACACGGCCAAACACTCCTCCCATGGGTGAGAGAGTACAACCGACTGTGCAAACAACCACCAAAAAAAAAAAAAAAACGACAACAAGAGGAGCTCTTTGCAAACATGAAAGGCTAAACAAGGTCATCCGCCTTAAGAGCGAGGGATTAACGTCTGACTATCAACGGCAAAGGTATTACTGCAGCTGCCGCGGTCGAGCATCACGCCTAAAGACTGCGATTGAAGAAAGAGCCTGAAATGTGAGGGGAGAGGTGAATTATGAGCCAAAAGCTTTTAAACTCCCATTTTGAGTCTAAGCTATTCTCACGAGAGGGTCAGAGGTAGTGTTTAGAATACATGAATATTTAAGGTCTTGCATCTATTTGCAAAAAAAAAAATAACAAAACTGTTGGTAGTCTAGGTATGTTAATGTAGTTTAAAAGTACATCACTTGTTTCAACAGATTCATTCAAAGTTCAATTCATTCAAAGCATATGAAATGTTGCATGCAATACTATATTGGAATTGTGAAAGACTTCTCATACATAACACTGTTTCCAATAGTTATCACAAGAACCAGGGAATGTAGGTCCAGATGCTCTGGGCTTGTATAACACAAAATCAACAGGCTACAACGGGCAGACGGAGACACTGATTACAAAGTGTCCAGCTCAGATGCCACACAGCAGCCCCAACTGTACAAACACCATCACCCACAGCCTGGAGAGATTCAGGTATGTTGACTGATGAATAATGTCACTGGACACATGTGAGGAACTAATCGGAGGTTGCTGTTACTAATGATAATGATGATGCATGGAATTCTGGCAAGTAGAATGAAACGTTCTAAATCATCACAGTCTAACCACAATTCATTCAGCAAGTTTCTTTAGCCCAAAACAATCGGAAGGAACCTTTACAAGATCCCAGTGGGCTTGTTTTACAACTTGTTAAATGGGTCCTTAAGACATGTTATAGATCATTGGTTCTCAAAGTGTGGGGCGGGCCCCACTAAGTGGGGAATAGAGACATGTCAGGTGGGGCGCGATGAACAGGAAGATTTTTTTTGTGCCTATCTTTAATAATGCCTTTCTTTTTTGACAAGGAAGACAATAGATTCAAAACGAAATAGCCACACAAACATATAGGAGTCATAAACAGCTGATCCAGCAGACCGAGACGGGAAATGTAACGTAGAACCAAAATGCGAAAAAAATATTTTTATATTTTACCATTTTGTTGGGTTGATGGGGTCAGGTGGGACTTTAAAATTCCCCACCTCCAAAGTGGCCCCGAATTTGAATGATGGATAAAGTTTTGAAACCACTGTGCTAATTTAACACCACGGGTAAGACCTTAACTGCTAATTTAACACCACGGGTAAGACCTTAACTGCTAATTTAACACCACGGGGAAGACCTTAACTGCAAACACTGAATGTGAATGAACTGCAAACACTGAATGAACACTGCCTGTATCCATTCATCCATTCATTTAATTATGCATATTTGTATGTATCTTTGTGTGCGCCTATATTTGAGTGTGTGTGTGTGTGTGTGTGTGTGTGTGTGTGTGTGTGATGGGGGAGTTTAGTTCCAGCTGCCTTTTCTTAGTGTGGATTTGAAAAAAAAACCCCATCTACACAGGAACTGTCGGAGCAGTAGTGAGCATCTCTTCGCTGACTTCCAAGCACAGCGCGGCAGCATGGTTTCCATTATCTGCCGTGGAGACGTTGTTTGTTTGTTTGTTTACTCACCTGTGCGAAGAGGAGCGTGCGCCCGGGCGATGTGGAGGATTAAGCACCACTTCATCAGTCACCCCATCACGCCACACGCGGGGGGAACCTCTTCATCCCCTCCACACCCCGGGTTCATGTTCTAATGTTCCCCCACGTCTGCTTTGACACAGAAAGAAGTCAGGTGTGAAAGGAGGGAATAAAGAAGAAGAAGAAGAAGGAGAAGAAGAAGGGAAAAGTGGTGGAGGTGGAGAAGGCTGTAAGGCTTGTCGTTTTAAGTGCCTACTGTGCCATGAAAGCACATATATTCAGTCTTACGATGACAACGATGATGATAATGATGATGATTAGAAGTACCTGGGCTTTGTGATGTCATAGAGACGCTCAGTATTCCAATTCCACCTCCAGAGCTCGCAGTTTCCCTACCGTGTGTTATACGGCTGGTAATTCACAATTAACAGTGCGGGCACGGGTTACGAGATCATACGATCATGGGATTCTGTATTGTGTTGATTCATCTCAAAATAGTTAGTGGGAAATAATGAACACACACACACACACACACACACACACACACACACACACACACACACACACAAACACACGCACACACACACGCACACACACACACACACACACACACACGCACACACACACACACACACACACAAACACACTCACACACACACACACATACACACACACATACACATACACACATGTTGTATTAAATCTTAGCTGAGAGTAAATGATCACAGCAGCTCTCCATCGTTCAACCCTACCCTACAGAGGCTGTGAATTCAGCTCATTTAAAGGGGCTAAAATAGGGGGGGTTTTGTGTGTGTGGGGGTACTCTGACAAAGAGATTTGGGTCTGGATAGCAGCTGAGAAAGGTCCAATTTAAAGAGTGGGAGTTTGGTATGGAGGGTGAGACAGAGGGCCTATAATTGGCAACCTTCTTTTCTTATTAAAAGTAAAACAGGAGGAAGTCCCGGTGGATTCGCTAAGCTGTGCCCGCCCTTATTGGAATCTTGAGTAAACAGAAAGGACGGCGCACACACACACACACTACACACACACACCCACACACACACACACCCCCCACACACACACACATATACAAACATCAGAAAGAGAGAAACACATAATCAGATAATGATCATTTTTCAATAATCTTCTCATAGGCCTAATCAGAGGATCTGAGGGGCAGTAATTGTTATCCACCCTGACTTAACACTGCATAACTTTCAAATAGCCCCTGAAAGATGGTTCTCAAACGTAGTCAGCTCCATCAAGAGAAGCAATATCCCCCACCCCTCATAAATATCTGTCTCTGGAAAAGAAAACACTCAATTGAACTTCAGGGGGTAAATAATGACACAGGGCATTAATCAGCTAGTGTATCTGCACAATCTCTCATTGGATTTTCAAGGAGAAGAGAGGTGCCTTATTTATTTATTTTTTTCCGGGATATATTCCGGGACCAATCTAAAAAACTGGGAGAATATAACCTGGCCACTCTCACATCTTGCCATTCTCACTTATACATTAAAAAGAAGTGCACACACACAAGCATGCACGCGCGCGCGACACACACACACACACACACACACACACACACACACACACACACACACACACACACACACACACACACACACACACACACACACACACACACGCACCACTTCAATCTGGAGACCTGTCTCTTTTCCTTTCCTCTGCCTCCTTCCATCAGGAGAGCTCTTAGCACAGTGGCATGTGGAGATGCCTGTGGACAGCAACAAAGGCAGATGGACTCGCCGCAGACCCCTTTCTCCCTCTCTCTCTCTCTCTCTCTTTCTCTTTCTCTCTCTTCCTCTCCATCTCTCTCTCTCTTGCTATGGTTGCTTCCGTTTCACTAAAGCGTGCTGCTTTAACAAGTTCATGACACAAAAATGTGCACAAGTTTCATCCCTTTAGGGAGGACAAGTGTACATCAAGAAGACTACAGCTCCCAATTACCTCCCCTCTCTTTCTCTTCCTTTTGTCTCTCAATCTCTCTGTCTTCAACTCTTTCTCTCTCTCTCACACACACACACACACACACACACACACACACACACCTTTTTGTCTTATCCTTCACTCTTCTTTCCTCACGTGGTTCCTCATCTGGTTTAATCTAATATTATTCTTCTCCCATTTCTGTTTAAACATTTCCTCTGTCTAATTTTATCAACTACTCTTGTTTTGTCTCTGCGGCTTCAACACCCATTTTGTCTCTATTTTCCTATTATTCATTCATTCATGCACTCACCCACCCTGTCTTTCTTTCTTTCTTCCTTTCTTTCTTTCTGTAGAACCGGTAGTGAGTGGCAGTATATTTCTAAAAGAAAATCACAGTAATGGTTGTTGTACTTGCCACCCTTTCCTCCGTTCCTCCCTCCCTCTCTCCCTCTCTCCCTTTCTCCCCTCCCCTCTCCCTCTCCCTTTCTCCCCTCCCTCCCTCTCCTGCTTTTCTCCAGGCCTACTTAAAATAACGCTGACACGCTAACAAATTCGACAATTAGCGCCTCGCGCTGTTTTAGCGACTGCCGTGCAGCCGCCACGGCTTCCCGCTTCCCCTGGCTCCTCTCCGAGTGGGCTGGGACCACCTCTTCCTCCTCCGTAAAACTGCCCCCCGGGGGATGAATAGATCCAGCTGTGCGTTGTCCCTCCAGCATGCCCTGACAGCCACTGCCTCTCTGCAGCTGCTGACCAATGGGGTACTGACCGCTCTTCTTCCCACCATTTCTCACACTACCCACCCCCACCACCATGTTTAAGTGCACCCCAACCCATTGCTAAGGATATGCCCTTTATGATGCAACATTAAACAGTATTCACATGGATGCAGAGGTCATGCATAATGGATGTGAGTCGACTCAGACAATATGTTGTAAAATGGCATCGTGCTTTTATCTCTCTAGAATGATACTTTGGAGCAGCCGTGATTTCCATTACAAAAAACAAAGATAATAACACAGACGGAAAAATGTTTTGCTTGCTCTGCATGACCATAAAGAATGAATAAAAAGCATATGCTTTATAAAAGGGAAATAATACCCCATGTTGCTTTATAAAGGACATGTTAGTACTTTTAAGAATTTCTAATTGGAGAATAGCTGATTGTCAGTGCTTAAATATTGTGTCCTCATTTTAAAAATGCTTTGTTCAGAAATAGATCAGTCATCAGAGATCAGATCAGAGATGTTTGATAACTTTATATTAGATGTTGATGCTCTATTAAATGCTTAAAAATATCCTTCATCTTACATGGTATGAAATGTGGTGCTTGCCAACAAATGGGAATGCAATAGGCTACTAAAACTATAGCCTACTTACCATTTTACCATTGTTGCAAGACTGTGACTGGACCTGTTAACCCTGCCTCATAAGACTGTTTATACTGTATGTGTGTTATAAATATGTTATGACCAATACATGTCCTTGTTATTACATCATGAATGTTGATGTCTCATGATTTAACTTCATCATGTTACCTTTCTATATCTTTAATCTTTATAATAACAGCTAACACACATCACACACACATCATAACATCACACATTAGATGTATCAACAAGCTTCCATAGCTTCATGATGACATAATAGGATACTGAATATTTGCTGCTGGTGGGTGGAATCCTTGTATCTCTATTTTTATTATTATTATTATTATTATTATTATTATTATTATTATTATTATTATTATTAGGGTAAGGCTATTTGCACCCCTGGTACAATTAGCAGTGTATGCTATTCGTACCCTGGTGTAATTAGAAGTGAATTCTATTCATACCCCCGTCTGGTACAAAATATCATTGAATGCTATTTGTACCCCGGTGCACACAGCAATGTGTTCTATTAATACCCTGTCTGTTACAAATATCAGTGTATGCTATTTGCACCCCTGTGCATTTACTCTGGCATATTGATCACACAATGTAATAAAAAAAAAAAAACGAGCAACATGTTTTTGTTGTGACGTCACAGGGTGTGAATAGCTCAGCTGTGTAATAGACACTCTGAATAAGGTATGCTGTTTGCATCAATGTATAGTAAGAAGTAGAAGTGGATGCTATTCGTACCCTGGTGTATATAGTAATGTATGCTATTTACACCCTGGTGCATGAACTAGCTATTTGTTGCAATCAAAACTTTTGTTTGAGAACCGATTTCTTGTTCAAATTGCGCACCTTTTCTCCAGAGACGTTGGTACACGTGCACACTCACTCCGCCAAAATGCATCTTTCAGGAATTGAACCCCAGTCACCCACAATACTAAACTGTGTCTGTGACCTCTGCACTATCTATTTCCACATCTAGGTGGGTGTTCGCAGGTAAACTTATAGTTTATAGGCCTGAGCGTCATATTCACTAAATTTCTGTTAACTAACAAACTGACGGTTGTATGTGTTCACTGAACGAAGATTATGAAAATAAAACACAACTTTTCAATCTAAAACTTAATTTGAACATGTATTAGTGCCAAAACCTTTCAGAATTCTTCACTTTTTGCTGACGAAAAAACAAATGTCCGCCATGTTTTTTGTGCACGTGAGCAACGTATTTTTGTTGTTATGTCACAGGGTGTGAATAGCTCAGCTGTGTGGCCAAGGATATTCGTACCAGGGGTGTAAATAGACACTCTGTTATTTCTTATTATTTGATGATGAAATGTTGGATTATTTAAAAAATACAAGACCATACAGTGCTTTATAATGACATAATAAGTTACTGAATATTTGCTGCTGGCTGGTGGATTTGGAGATATGAGATTTCCACCAGACAGCAATGACTGAAGTAAAGGCTTACCCACAGCATATCAGAGGTCTGGCACATACAGTCTGTCAATGTGAAATCTGGCTGTATTAACACATGTGTATGTCAAAATGTGAAGTGTGGTTGAAAATGAGGTCTGGGAGTCCACAACAATCTGAGCACCATTGGCAATCCAGAGAGGTGTCAATGTTGTGAAGAAAACTGAATGTAAAATCCATTGCTTTCTTTATGAAAGAAGCAGTTAAGGTTTTTGGTTCACACTAGCAAGCTAACTGTTTAAAAGAACCCCGAAAACACCATTATCAGCCCAGGTGCCACAAGACTCGATCAAACACAGCCATCAGGTGTAAAGACACTTAGGCACGTAACTTTTACCAGACTGTAACCAGATTTGGAAAGCAACTAGCATTGCAGTGAGAGGAGGAGGAAGAGGATGAGGAGGAAGAGGAAGATCGGTTAGGAGAGGGAGATGAAGATAGAGCTAGACCTGGAGGATACATGAACAACAACAAAAAAATGACAACAAAATGTACATATCAAACGGACAACATAAGTTGACTGTGTTAAAAAGACTGGGTTGATCCATTCACCCAAAATGTTGCCGGGTCTGTGAAAGGAGGCCTGAGTGTTTTCACTACAGTATATTAGAATATGTGCTGTTCTGATTCCTTGTGCAAAATGTATTGAGTGATTTCACAACGTGTACAGTGTAGGTGTGGGTTTGTCTGTGGTATTTGGTCAATATATTATTGCACTCTAGTCTAATGATCCTCTAAATATAGTCTAACAATAACTCAGGGGGGAAATCAAATCTACACCATATCCTATGAAAAGTCAAAAGGTCTAATGTGAAGTATTTAGCGCAGTAGTCAAACACAGATCAGATCATATGACTCAAATGTGAGAAAACAACAAATACAGCATATATACTGTATAAATAGTGTTTTGACAAAATAGTCTTAAGCAATCAAAAATGAATACAAAATATTCTAGTTTTATGTTGTGTGTGTGTATGTGTGTGTGCGTGTGTTTTTTTTGTGTGTGTGACCTTAAACAATGTGTGTTTCAATTTCCAGCCTCCTTCATTTCCCTCACCCCCTCTCCACACACACACACGTACACACACACATTACACACACACACACACACACACACACACACACACAAAACTCCCTCCCCACCCTCACACCCCACCGTACCCCAGTGTGTGTGGTAACATGAAGCCTCTCCTTTCTAAGGGCAGTATCTCTTAGCAGCCGGCGTTTCCAATCTCATTCTCGCCTCGTGCCTTAGAGGAGCTGTAAATTCATATCGCGGCGGCATCGCGGGACCCTGAACTGCAACAGGAGGCCGACAGAAGCATTCAATTATCCCGGCGAGAAAATCTTTAGTGTCCATTACGGTCAGGATGAATGGCTGAGGCTTCCTTTCAGAGGAGAAATCTTTTACAGGAGATAGGGGAGGTTTTAGCGCACTACGTCTGAATTCAGAAGTCAGCCGTATGCTACCTTTTTTTCTCGAGAGTCATCTATTCTGTTGTGCTCAGAAACTGTCCTTCATGTTGAAGACATTCAATGGATCCATCACATTAATTGACCACAGACATCTTGAAACTCAACTAATTAAGAGCATGTGTGCACCTTATTGATCATTTTGAAACAGTTGACTTTACTTCTCTTCATGAGGCTAGATGCCAATAGTCATCACAAACATCTAAATTCATGTATCTTCATATCACACTCATGACTGAAGTGCTCAAATTGAATAGATAAGTCCACTGCAGCCACAGGGGAAACGTGGGGTGTCATTGATGAAACTTGAATACTTTTATTTACTTATTCATTTTCTGACAGAGTTGAGCGAGGCCTTTTTCCCAAACAAAGACTTTGGTAACGCTTTAGAATAACATGTGCTTATTAGGTATTAACAGTGCATAATAAGCAGTTAACAATTCATTACTAACAGTTAGTTAACTGTTGTTATCCTTTAATAACATTAACTAACTGTTAACATGCAGCTTGTAAGTGATAATAAGCAGCCTTTTAAGTTACTTACAAGCATATTTGTTAACAGTTGTAAGTGTTAACAAGCAGCTTGTTAATGCTTGTTAATGGTGTATAAGACAAAGAGGTGGATAACTAATACGCTTATAAGACCTTTCTTACCTATTTGTAGTAAATTTTGCAGCCCCCCAATCTAAAGCGAGGACCATGTAGCCTAAAGTTCCACAAGCCCAACCTTCTATCTCTCTATCTATCTTGGTTTAGCTGTGAGAAATACACCTTCAAAATTGTTGCAGTGAGCAGGAATTGAACCCTGGTCTCCTGCATCAGAGAGTGCATTGCTACCTATTGAGCTACACTACTTCTCTTGTGATACTGATGAAATTGTTTATTTTAATTCTATATTCCGAAGTGCTATATCACACTAGCTATGCTTTTTACAAATATGTTTCTGATGGAAAAGTGGTGTTTAATTAATGCAGAAACAGACCACGAATGTTCGCCTCTGTTCAAGGCAAACTGAAACATGTTTCAAATCGATCACGAACGTTCGCCTATGTTTGCAACTTTAAACCAGAGCTTTGAACGCACCCACTTATCGTCTTTAAGCCTCGGTTGCTAGGTAACCAAACGATATACAAAGCTGGCATATCTTTAGACTGCTGACAAACTCACAAACTGTTTTATGCGTTCACTGGACAAAGATTATGGAAATTAAACACCACTTTTCCATCAGAAACATATTTGTAAAAAGCATAGCTAGTATGATATAGAACATCAGAATATTTTCCATTAGCCAATTAAGAACAGTAGTGTAGCTCAACAAGTAGCGATGCACTCTTTGACGTGGGAGACCGGTGTTCGATTCCTGCTCACTGCAACAATTTTGAAGGTGTATTTCTCACAGCTAAACCAAGATAGATAGGGAGATAGAAGGTTGGGCTTGTGGAACTTTAGGCTACATGGTCCTCGCTTTAGATTGGGGGGCTGCAAAATTTACTACAAATAGGTAAGAAAGGTCTTATAAGTGTATTAGTTATCCACCTATTTGTCTTATACACCATTAACAAGCATTAACAAGCTGCTTGTTAACACTTACAACTGTTAACAAATATGCTTGTAAGTAACTTAAAAGGCTGCTTATTATCACTTACAAGCTGCATGTTAACAGTTAGTTAATGTTATTAAAGGATAACAACAGTTAACTAACTGTTAGTAATGAATTGTTAACTGCTTATTATGCACTGTTAATACCTAATAAGCACATGTTATTCTAAAGCGTTACCAAGACGTTCACAATCGTTTTCTATTTCGAAGGGTTTCTTTTCTTGTGTGGAAAAATATCTCTATAATATAGTGCTGGCACGCATCCAGAAGCGGGTGTAATACATCAATACCTTCACATTCCAACAACAATGTGAGTCTAAAACAATCTGAATCTGACATGCATATCTGCCCAAATCTCCACACCATAACACAAAGTATGCATACAACCTTGTTTGTATAAGTTTCCTGAAAATAGGCAAGCGCTTCTGTAGTTTGATGGCCAAAACTGAAAGACTAAGGAAGAGCTATTTCCTGAAGGCCACTAGACTGCCGAACTTAGACATGCCACACATAGTCCATGGGCCAGAGCAGAAGTTGGTATCACCAAAGGTGGCAAAATCTAGCAATGATTTTCGTAATCCTCTATGTCTGAGAGATATGTTTTGGCATGATAAAAAAGTGGTAGCTTAGTTGTATTTTTACTGGCTTTTATATATACCCAGTACAATTCACAATACATGCCTATGTGTAGGTATAGGTGTATGCAAGTGTGTGGGATGATGCGATATGTCTTAATCTATGTTATATCATATGTAGATGGCATAGGCTTTTAGAAAATATACAGTTTAGATGGATAATTTAGCTTTCCATGAATTACATAGGCTAAAATGTATCCGTCATACACTTTTCACCTATATAATATAGGATTAGATAGAGGCAAAAGACTAAAAGTGGATGGATCAAATCAAAACTCTTGCTATATCAGATCTAGAGAGTATAGGTTTTTAGAAAATATATGGGTTAGATAGCTGAATACACTTTACACAGCTATTTTAGACCCATAACTAATAGCTGTCCATTGAAAATCAATGCATTTCAATGTAATGCAAAATACATTACAAAACTAAGGTATAGTGGTATGGAGGAAGTTGGGGAGATGTCTCAATGCACATTATATCACATCTAGAATATATAGTATTCTCAGAAAAATATATTTTAGGGTAATTAATTTGTTTTCCTTAATGATACCAAAACTATAATGATCGGACATGCCACCATGATATTTCAATTCTAAAGAGAATGCATGTAGATCCTGCATAACTATTAGGCCTAAATTTTGTTTTTTCAATTTGTCTGGAACTAGATTTCTTTTCTGAACATTCTACAGTACAAATACTGCCAACTTTAGAGTGTGTTGGTCAATGTTGCCAGATTGGGCTTCTTTTGACTTCGCCGGGCAGGGGAAAATAAGCTATAGGCGGGCAAATACAATTTTGAGTTGAATGGTTCTCTATGACAAAATCGTTGTTGGGGCGTTTTTTTGCTGAAGAGGGCGGGTTTCATAACACAAATAAAAATAAACAGGACTCACCTTGTAATCTCTGGGTGAGGGTGAATGGGCGGAAATCACTCAACCCAATCTAGCAACACTGGTGTTGGTGTTTGCTGGGCCACAGGGCCAGTATATAGATGGAAGCAGTTTAGTGGCTGTTGTAGTGTCAAGAACAGATTACAAGGTGAGTCCTGTTTATTTTTATTTGTGTTATGATTCAGATGTGTGAGAATGAGTAAGGATATGACCAATGACTAGGCTACTTGTGAAAGACTACATATAATAACCCAACCAGCCCAAGTAAGGTACTAACGTCATTATCAAGCAATGATGTCTGCTGTAAACCGTACTGTAGACTTCTCCAATTTGTGTGTGAACAAACGGCCTCGGCCTACTGGTTAGCGCTTCGGACTTGTAACCGGAGGGTTGCCTGTTTAAACCCCGACCAGCAGGCACGGCTGAAGTGCCCTTGAGCAATGCACCTAACCCCTCACTGCTCCCCGAGCGCCGCTGTTGTTGCAGCCAGCTCACTGCGCCGGGATTAGTGTGTGCTTCACTTCACGGTGTGCTGAGTGTGTTTCACTAATTCACGGATTGGGATAAATGCAGAGACCAAATTTCCCTCACGGGATCAAAAAAGTATATATACTTACTTATACTAACTATGTGTAAGAGAGCAGTTTCAGTTGGTAGGCTAGAATACAGATGAGAGTGGCAGAATACTGATGATGCACAGTCAAGCTCAAGCCACTGCACTCTCACTCTCTTTCTCTTCCTCACATACACACACACACACACACACATACTTCACATGTTCTCTCCCTCACATACACACACTCTCTCTCTTACTCACTCACACACACACACACACACACACACACACACACACACTTCATATATTCCCTCTGTCTCTCTCTCTCACACACACACACAGTCACACACACTGTTGCTGAGTAGGAAAAGACCTCATTTTAGCACATCATTCCTGATATATCTCTGTTGCTTTCAAATTGTTGTACATCCCAGAATAGAGAAGCATGGCAGAAGGAAGTAGTGGTATTCAGGGGGAGTGTTTAATACATTGTTCAGATGATAAACCTTGTGGCACCTACTGTATGAACATAAAGTCATGGAACACACTACTGAGAGCAGCTGAAATAAGAGCCTATCGCCCCATCCTTGATCTTGCTAAAGGTCTCCCTGAGGGTGGAATACCATCCATATTGTATCACAGAAAATGCTGTAGCATCTTTACTATGAAGAAACTGCTTGACAAGATCCTTGCAAAAGACATATCTGCAGAAGCGTCTGTCACAGAGGACCTAAGAAAATCCACAAGGGAAGGTCCAACGACTTTAAGAGTTTATGAGGCCAAATGTATAGGTGCTGGTCATATAATTAGAATATCATCAAAAAGTTCAATCATGTCAGTAATTCCATTCAAAAAGTGAAACTGTTATATTCATTAATTACACACAGACTGATATTTCAAATGTTTAATTACTTTCATTTTGATGATTATAACTGACAACTAATGAAAACCCCAAATTCAGTATCTCAGAAAATTTTAATATTACTTAAGACCAATACAAAAAAAGTTTTTTTAGAAATGTTGGCCAACTGAAAAATATGAACATGAAAAGTATGAGCATACAGCACTCAATACTTAGTTGGGGCTCATTTTGCCTGAATTACAATGCGGCATGGCATGGAGTCGATCAGTCTGTGGCACTGCTCAGGTGTTATGAGAGCCCAGGTTGTTCTGATAGTGGCCTTCAGCTCTTCTGCATTGTTGGCGTATCACATCTTCCTCTTCACAAGGTCAGACGAGTTTGCAGGCCAATTAAGAACAGGGATACCATGGTCCTTAAACCAGGTACTGGTAGCTTTGGCACTGTGTGCAGGTGCCAAGTCCTGTTGGAAAATGAAATCTGCATCTACATAAAGCAGCAGGAAGCATGAAGTGCTCTAAAACTTCCTGGTAGACGGCTGCGTTGACCTTGGACCTCAGAAAACACAATGGACCAACACCAGCAGATGACATGGCACCCCAAACCATCACTGACTGTTGAAACTTTACACTGGACTTCAAGCAACGTGGATTCTGTGCCTCTCCTCTCTTCCTCCAGACTCTGGGACCTTGATTTCCAAAGGAAATGCAAAATTTACTTTCATCAGAGAACATAACTTTGGACCACTCAGCAGTCCAGTCCTTTTTGTCTTTAGCCCAGGCGAGATGCTTCTGACGCTGTGTCTTGTTCAAGAGTGGCTTGACACAAGGAATGTGACAGCTAAAAACCCATGTCTTGCATACGTCTGTGCGTGGTGGTTCTTGAAGCACTGACTCCAGCTGCAGTCCACTCTTTGTGAATCTCCCCCACATTTTTGAATGGGTGTCTATTAATGTGCTTGGACACAGAGCTCTGTGAACAGCCAGCCTCTTTAGCAATGACCTTTTGTGTCTTGACCTCCTTGTGCAAGGTGTCAATGGTCGTCTTTTGGACAACTGTCAAGTCAGCAGTCTTCCCCATGATTGTGTAGCCTACAGAACTAGACTGAGAGACCATTTAAATGCCTTTGCAGGTGTTTTGAGTTAATTAGCTGATTAGAGTGTGGCACAAGGTGTCTTCAATATTGAACCTTTTCACAATATTCTAATTTTCTGAGATACTAAATTTGGGATTTTCATTAGTTGTCAGTTATATTCATCAAAATTAAAAGAAATAAACACTTGAAAAATATCAGTATGTTTGGAATAAATGTATACATTTGTATAAAAATACATTATACATTATTCTTGAATTTCCCCTTGGGGATCAATAAAGTATCTATCTATCTATCTATCTATCTATCTATCTATCTAAGTTTCACTTTTTGAATGGAATTACTGAAATAAATCAACTTCAGGTCAAAGGACAAAAGAGAGTCTAACAAAATGTGCAGAGTTAAGACCTGACAAAGTCCTTTTAGGCAAGTCCCTCCACTCGGCGGCCATATTGCAACGCTTTTTGGGCACTCATCGGGCATCCTATTAGGCAGAAATGCGCGTGCGCAAGTCTTCACGACACCAATCTTGCTCCAGCGGCGAGTTCACAACACATGATTGGCAAGATGTCTTCACAACACACCATATGATTGGCTCAATGTATTCACATCACACCACATGATTGGCTCAATGTATTCACATGTTGACGTTTTGCCGAGGAAGGGGTGGGATATGTGTAGACAACGGCCATATTGGCATTACAAACTAACCCCATGCATTTCTATGGAGGATTTTTTGAGTGCTGTCTCCTCATTAAAAAGTCTCTGGACCTGATGACAAAATCAGAAGAGCAGCCGTCAGGAAAGGTTACAAAAGAGTACTATCCATAGCCAGTCGTGACTTAGTAGCAGCAGAAGGCCATTACCATAGATCCTGCTACAGGGCGTACACAAAGGAAGATTAAGACATAGACAAAGATGAAACTAACTTGGCCTGCAAAAGTGTACGGACCTGCAAACTTCCTGACTGCTCCTGCCTTTCAAACAAATTAAAGTGCACGGAATTGTGTAGGTTACAAACTTGTAGCAATCAGATGGAGGATGAGGAGAACATAAATGCCAGTCTGGATGAATATGATGATAGAAATGAAGATTTTTGAGTCCTCATTAATCTTGTCTTCAAACGTTTGAGCACATCCACCTATAAATTCCACTGTAGCCTAAAGTTGAGCCATTTTTGCAGCCAAGACATTATGGTCTCTATCAAAGCCAAACATGCCTATTCAGCCATTTAATCCATATATTTTCTAAAAGCCCATACTCTCTAGATGTCACAAAACATGAGTTTGGACTTGATCCACCCTTTTCCATACTTTTGCATGTATATATTAATGTATTATATAGGTGAAAATGTGTACATTTTATTTAATTTAGCCTGCATGATTAATGAAAAACTAAATCATCCATCTAAATTTTATATTTTCTACAAGCCTATGTCATCTAGATGTGATATAACATGGATTAAGACATGTCCCACCTTCCTCCAGACTTTGAGGCACCCATATCTGTACATAGGCTTGTATTCTATAATTTACTGTGTGCAGGTATAAAAGCTAGGAAAAATACAACTAAGCTACCACTTAGAGAGGGTTATCATGCCAAACAATGTCCCTCAGGCATGGAGGATTACAAAAATCATTGGTAGATTTTGCCACCTCAGGTGATACCGATATGTGATTTTTTAGGTCCTGGCCCATGGACTAACAGGGGACTTGCGCTGTCTGTTTCTCAGCCTCAAGGAGGGATCCTTTAAGGCTGCTATTTGAAGGATGTTACGTCATTGAGTTCCGCCGAAGTACTGTTCCAATGTAAGACATCCATCAAAGTCCTTTGTTTTGCCGAATTTTCGAGGATGCATGTGTGTATCCTCAGCGTGCTTGGAACAGCCACAATCATGTGCGCCATTTAATCGGTACTGAACAAGGCAGTTCACCAGAGGCGGACAGGCCATCTGGCATACCGGGCATTTTCCCGGTGGTCCGACGCACCTCTTGGGAGATAGAATAGGCTATATATATAATTTAATTTGTTTGCCCAACGATTGGCCCAAAGGAAGGACAGTCAGTGGCCCATTGGTTCATTTTCCATACTGACACTGGACGCTTCAAAAATATACAATATTGCAAGTAGGGTCTATGTCAGCAACAGGTTGAAGTTTATTGAATTTGAATGAGGAGATGTAAGCAAGCATACAGAGCAGAGGGACAGTAAGCAACCTAGTTGAGGCTACATGATGACAAGAACTCAGTGATGGAGCAGGTGTGACATGCCATGCTGACGATGATGACTATGATGACTTATAAACTGCAATAATATTATGATATGGTAATGATAACATAAGGCTGTCACCCACTGCTCTGATCACAACAGAGACACAATTGCGCAGCATACGTTTTCTAAATTAATGATTTGCGAACTCGGACAGCAAAAGAGTGTCAAATCAACCAGGCCCGGAGTGGGTAATCGGGAGAATCGAGAGAATTCCCGGTGGGCCGCTTCACTTTTGGGCCGGTCGAGGGGGAAAATATTGACATTTGTCACGTTAATCTATCTTCTCTTAAAGTTGGCTACACACGTTTGCATTCTATGCCTAACACCGCAGCCTCTGCATGGGTTGTTCTCCCCTCCCAAGAAAAGTTAATTGGTTGGGTCCATATAGCCCGTCTTTCCTAAAAGGTTTTCTCAGATAGCCTACCAGCCGGGCCGGCCCTACCGTAGTGATAAGCGTCAGGGAGGATGGATGGTAGAAAGACGCCATGAGTGACTGAAAAGGCCAGGAAAAAAAGACGAAAAGTATTGGAAGAAAATGCTGCCAAATGTGCCAAACTTCCAATTTTTTTTGAAGAGGACAGACATAAGTGGCAACTGGTAAAGAGAGACAGCCATGATTATAACGGCGTAATTGGGCTAACCTACTGGACGTTGTAGCGTCGCAAGTAACATATTAAATGAATTAAAATACTAGATGTACCGCAGAGCAGTACAAAATATGACCGCCGCCCAGTCCAGCACATTTTTTCCACAAAAAGAAATCACGCTGAAAGGCCTATATGATTCTAACTGTCTCACTAAATTGCATTATGCACACTCAATTCTCACTGGTATCTGCTAGACAACAAGTCCCAAAACATGATTAGTTCATAGATTTCACATGTAAAATTAATTTTATACAACCCCACCTCCATCTTGCCTGTTCATAATTCTGAGAAATTCTTGATTGTTTGTGATATGTTTATGTTATGTGTGTGGGTGTGTGTGTGAGTGTGTGTGTGTGTGCGTGCTTGTGTGTGTGCCTGCGTATGTGCCTGTGCATGGAAGCGTACATATGTCTACTGTGTGAGTATATGTCATACGTATGATTACTGTGAATGTGTGTGTGTGCGTGTGTATCTGTTTGTGCACATGTGTGCACATGAAATGGGTTAACATGACCCCTGGAGGCAAATATACGGAAAAAAAATGGTCATCCTAGGCCCTACAGTTCTCAAGATATTCACAGAGAACTGTGTCTGGCCTAACCTCCTTTCGGGGGTCCAGTCCAGCGGGGGGGCTACAGATCAAAACGAAAAATGACGGTTCCATGCTATCCATGTGGGGGTACATGCCCACCAAGTTTTGTGTACCCCGGTCTTTCAGTGTCCCGGGAATCCTTGTTGGTGTACGTCACTAAATGTACACATAAATTATTTTATTGTAAGGCCCCCCATGAACGAAAGTACACAAAACTTGGCATGCATTCGGAGGGTGTCATAATGATCCTACACTTTCAATTTCGTGCAGTTTTGATCATGTCAGCCAGAGATATTGTGATGAAAACACCTACATTTTTGCTTTTTAATTTTTAACTAGGTGGCGCTATACATGAAATAAGTGGTAATGGGATGGGTTGACATGGCCCCTTGAGATCAACGTACAAAAAAAAGGTGGACCTCCTAGGCCCTACGGTTCTCGAGATATTCACAGAAAACTGTCTCCGGCCACCTACAGGCCAGTTGGTGTATAGTAACATAAATTAATTTATTGTGTGGCCCCCCATGAACGGAATTCCACGAAACTTGGCGTGCATTCAGAGGGTGTCATAATGATCCTACACTTCCAATTTCGTGCAGTTTTGACTATGTTAGGTCACAGATACCTGCGATTACAACACCTCATTTTTACTTTTTTGTGTTTAACTAGGTGGCGCTATACATGAAATGAGTGGTTATGGAATGGGTTGACATGGCCCCTTGAGATCAACTTACAAAAAAAAAATGGTCCTCCTAAACCTTACGGTTCTCGAGATATTCACAGAAAACTGTGTCTGCCCTACCCTCCTTTCGGGGGGTGCAGTCCAGCGGGGGGGCTACAGATCAAAACGAAAAACGATGGTTCCATGCTATCCATATGGGGTTACATGCCCACCAAGTTTCGTCTACCCCGGTCTTTCAGTGTCCCGGGACTCATTGACGGAAATTTGGACATGCGAAAAAGAAAAAAAAAAAAAAAAAAAAAAAAAAAATCTGACTAAACCTATATGACCGCCGCTTCGCTGCGCGGCGGTCATAATTAGCCTTTTTGTATCATCCAATATGGCGATTCATAGACTTTGCAAATATTATGCAAATATTGATCTCAAGCTTGATCTGTGTATAGCCTAGGCATAAAAACAAAAGTAGCCTCTGAGCAGATCAGCCAGTCCCCCGCTGAAAATGATGAGCCCGAAATTAGCTATGACTACAGGGACAAGTAGAAAGGATAATAGAGTTAACCTTATGAATTAAAGTTATTTTATGTAAGAAAGAGCAGTAGGCTATATGACAGCAGGAGGGTATGATCAACGTACATGCCTTGTTTGCTCAGAAGTGGGTGTAGTAAAGGAGCAAATCACCAAACAACAACATGATAGCTGACCCATGCAGAAAAAAACATGTAAACAATACAGTAGTTCAATATGCCTCTTAGTGGAGTTGTGGGATACATTTCAAATGCTTTATTTCTTCCTTCCTGTTTTTGTTAACTTATCAACCTATCCTTGTGGAATAGTGGAATAGGGGAATATAGCCTATAATAAAAACTACAGGATAAGAGCTGAAATGATGCTTTATTTATCCAATTTCCACCACCACGGTCTTGGCCCTGAAACTCCCGGGATGAAAAGTGGCCCCACTCCGGCCCTGAAATCAACATTAATTGTCGGTCAGATTCAGGGATGTAGTGGAAGCTAAACGCAAGTAAACTCACTTTATCCACCTCTGAAATTTCATAAATAGAGTTTATCCACCTCTTATTAGAGTTTATCCACCTCTCAGAAGAGTTTATTCACCAATTGCAACTTTTAACATTCAAAAATCACACTGTATTATCCACATTCACAATATATACACTCTAGGAAGGAACCATTTAATACCATCGATATCGTTATAAACATAAGACAATAGCCTCCACCATCATCAAACATGTTCTGAATGCCTTTTTTAAAACGCCGATACCGCATGGCACAGTCCACCTCACAGAATTCATAGTTTGCCCACCTCTTATTTTACCATTACATCCCTGGTCAGATTGACCAGTTTCCGTCAGACGCCCAAGATTCAATATCGGGTTGGTCTCTCAAAGTAGAGCGTCGAAAGGGTTCTATATAGGAAAGGTTCCCTTGGTAAAGATGAGCTAAAAGACTGTAGACTGAGGGAAATGTAGGCTACGTGAAGTCATATTTATGCACAAGGCAACATAGCTATAACCTATACAATAGGATACTGAAAGACATTAAAAGGAATGAGTTCATATATCGGTAACACTTTACTTGATAGTATCGACATAATAATGACATGACACTGCCATGAACATATGACATTGTCATGACACATGAACCCTAACCCTAACCCTAACTCTAATCCTAACCCTAACTTGTTATGACAAAAACGAATGTTATGTCATAAACGTTTATGACTTGTTTATGACACATTCATGACAGTGTCATGTCACTTTTATGTCGATACTATCAAGTAAAGTTTACTGTTCTAAAATGTACCAGCTAGGTTGTTTGTATAGCCTACAGGAATAAAGTATTTCCAACAGCAGGCAGCAAAGATGCCCTGTTTATTTTGTGTTGTTTCAGTTGTCCTATAGTGGTAAATGGCATAACAATAAGGTCTACCACAATGTAGGTAATTTAGCTCTTTACACATAGTTTTTTTTTGGTGCTGCTATCAATTGAGCATTGAATGGGCCTGTATTTCAAAAAGAAGCAGGCAGGAGGCATGATTTTCAATAACGCAGACCTGCAGCTTCCTGCACACTCGGTAGTCTGTTCCATTGTGTGTTTTCCAAATGCTAAGAAGAAGCCTTGCCTCGTCTTTGAATAATCTGTCTCGGCTGGGCTCAGTTCTAAATAACAAATTTGGGTTAGGATTAGGGGTAGGGGTAGGGTTAGGGTTAGGGTTAGGGTTAAGGTTAGGGCTAGGGTTAGGATTCGGGTTAGAGGTTAGGATTAGGGTTAGGGTTAAGGTTCATGTGTCATGACAATGTCATGTAAAGTGTTACCTGACATTCTTTCCCATTTTTTGCAGTCATGGGGTTAACCATGTTTACGTTTCACTACTAGTTGTATACTGTTATAACTGTAGCCTATATGTGACATATAAGGTCTCTGAAACCTGACTTGGCTTAGAATTGCTCATGCAGAGCTGAAAAAAATAAATAATAAAATACTGGAAGATGACTCCACTCCACTCTGCTCTCTAAGCGAACACAAGAAAGGAGACTCCAGGCCCAACAAAGTCTAGCCGAGGGCTTACAAGAGGATATCCGCTGTGATCTTCGTCCACTGCATATTTTAACGCTTTTAGGGCTTTCAGTACTAATCACATTCCGTCAGATGGGAGGAGACAGGAATCACTGGGAGGTTATCCGAGTTGGGTGCCGACCAAACCGTGGGAGAGCCTTAGAACACGAGCGAGTGGATAGAGTTTTTTGACAGCTGAGTTTGAAAAAAAAAATGGCCCTGATTATTATTTTTTAAAGCATGCCTTCTTAGCATTTACTGACCCGCTCGTGTTGAAGTGGAGGGTTATATAAGTCACTTCTCAATTGATGAGTTCAGGTGCAGACCAGGGCGGGAGGACGAGATGAGGACATTGATAGACTGTCAAAGAACACACTTTGAACGTCATTTATTTTTTTAATGATATTTCTTTTGCAAACTAAATAGAAATGGGGTGAGAAAATGAAAGCTGACCGAAGCTGTCCGAAGTTCATCTCCATTTCATGAACCACGTATACATGTCCCTGCAGCGCTGAAGCGATCCTACAGAAACCTTGTGTGCTCGATTATTGCAGTCCTACTCGCCTCTGCACACTGCAGTTACACAGGACAAATGACTCTATCACATCTCTGATTCTGTTTTAAGACATTGAAATGCCCCTGACTTGCACCGGTGTGAATGTCCACTGCTGGACATTATTGTGAACCTTGTGTGGGTGGCTTTTCGGGCTCACTGCTTTGGCTTCTTGACAGCGGAAGGACAAAGATGCTACACACCCCCATCCTGGAGGGAAAGACACATGTTCTCACATTTGCTGCACTGGCCAGCCCTCTGCTCTCCCTCACTGCCGTGTGCTGCACTTTTCCAGCGCTTCAGGTGACTAATTGGGGAAGGGAGAACACTTAGGCATAGCCGATTGAGGCCTGGCTGCTACGCTCACGAGCTGAGTGTTTTACTGAGGCAGAGGTGAGACGACTGATTCAGGCACCCGGTTCTTGCCACGCTGGTTAAGTTTGGTTAGGTGTGTGGGCTATGCAGAATGCATTGACCTCGTGCAGCGGACGGATCTGTGATTATCCATGATTTTGTGAATGTGTGTGTGTCTGTGTCTGTGCGCACGTGTGTGTGTGTGTGTGTGTGTGTGTGTGTGTGGTGTGTGTGTGTGTGTGTGTGTGTGTGTGTGTGTGTGTGTGTGTGCATAAGTATATGGAGGTGATGAGAAGGTAGATGGCCTTGTGATGGTGGCCAACATACTGGTTGAGCCCACACAGTGCTCAAAAGCAGGCCATCACTAGCTGATGATTATACATTTAATAAATGATGCCCAAACGCACACCACACACACACACACACACACACACACACACACACACACACACACACACACACACACACACACACACACACACACACCAGTAAATAAATAAACAAACATTAATGGATAGCTGAATGTTCAATACATAATGAGGAAAACTTGTGTATTTTTCCCAGTTGGTCATATCCCCACTCCCATCCAAGTTCTTACTACAAAAAACTCCATGCGTGCACTGAATCTGGAGGCCAGCATATGCTAAATACAATTAAAATTGTGCTGTTCTAAGGGACTTGCATTCAAATGACCTTTTACACACACACACACACACACACACACACACACACACACACACACACACAATCTAAACATGCTAGTGCAACAAAATCCCCAAATTATTCCTCAAAACCCAAATGAACAAATGAATGCCTTGCGGCAGATTGAGAGACTGTCTCAGAATTTAAAAAAGAGGCAACCTTGATGCCTTCAGTTCAGTAGAGTCAGAGCCTCGTTTCTAAAGCCTTGTCAGGCACAAGGCCGGCTTTCTGTTTCGCCAAAGGCAATTTCTTTGTTAAGGATCTTCTCATTGACAAGCTAATTGTCAACAGCGTCAGACCAGTTGTCAGGCAAGAGATAAAAAGAGAGAAACAGCTGGTCACTGGAGATGGCTCAGGGAAAAAGAGAGATAGACAGAGAGAAAGAGAGATGGAGAGAGAGGTGGAGAGAGAGATGGAGAGAGAGGTGGAGAGTGGTCAGATAACAGCTTTTATTAGGAATTTGACCATCCAAAGTTGGACCTTGTCTTCCTCCTCACTGACATAAATGGTAAATGGCAAAGACGACACCAAGAGACTAACCCGGTCTCTGAATTTTGCCAGACTCAGATAATCATTGCCTTCCTCAATTCCTCTGGACATCAAAGTGTATCGCTTTCAAATCAAAATACCATTCTATTACATCACCCATCATTTTTGGGGGTCACTGCAAACAAATGTGTGTGTGTGAGCGTGCGTTCATGTGTATGTGTGTGTGTGTGTGTGTGTGTGTGTGTGTGTGTATGTGTGTGTGCTCAGAGAGAGGAAGGGGAGAGGGTGGGGGGTATAGCATGGGGGGGCTGTATCCGCATTCATATTTAATACCTTACTGTGAGCGCTCTCAGAGAGGTGAACTGAAGGCCTGCAACGGAGGGGAACGAATTCCACAAACGGCTATAGATCCCATGTAGGAGGGGAGTCTGCAGCAGCCTCCAAATCACGTCCATGAATGATATATGTCCGCAGCAAACCCATCAGCGGCCTTCAGAAGTGTCCTACTGGGGGGGATAAAGTCGGAGTGATAAGAAGTTTGGCTGGAGGCCCTCATCAATCAGTTCCTCACAATGACCTATATAAAAATTGAATGACAGAATTGCATTAATTACTAATGGAAGACACATCAGGAGAGAGTGCTGCTGGTGTAATTATTACACAAGCGGGCCGGGACACCTCGAATACATATCATATATTAAATATTCCATTACAATGCGGCCGTATACTATACATACGGTCCCCCCTGTTTTAAAGCCTCATCTTCTCATGCCATAAAGATCTAATAAGATTGAATGGCAAGATTGTTCCATGTTATGGTGTGGGGTGGATCATATTGAAGGTGTATTTTATATGAGTGGGGGGTGGTGAAAGATGCTGTTGTTGTTTTATGAAATAGTCTTTATGAATATGACTTGCATTTGATTTTGTTTATTATCAGGTAGTTGGCAAAGTTCTATTTTACTACTGTGTAAAATAAGTGATTAATTGGAATGGCTGCAGAAATAGGTGATGTACTGTATGCAGTATCAGGTACTGTGTTCTGTGATGTTAATAGAAGTCCACATGATCACCATGGCTATATCCATGATATTGTGTTTCTCTAAGGGTCAGTTCCCCATGTATTGATTAAGCCTGGTCCTTGACTGAATGGAATTTCAATGAATATCTCCATTAAACATATGTGTTTAGTCTAGGATTAGTCTTAATCAATAAAACATTTCCCAGACGTTAGTATTTTTAACACTTGCATAATCATTTCATTTAAAACTACATTTGCTATTATTGCAAGTGGACTAAATCGATTCAACATCTCAAATCAGATAATTGGGGGTTATGCTCTTGCCAGTATCTTTCACAGTAGCAGTTAAATTGTAATACATTATTCACATTTTAAACATTTAGCAGATTAGATTATTTTAGGGGACTCTATCTGAAAGTCAATATGTGAGATGATTAAAAAACCTATTCGATAAACATGGTCATAATGAAATGAATTAATTAGTGAGAGTGAAAACTGCTCAGGTATTTGACATCCATGCAGATACTGTGATGGGACCCTTGATATGCAATGTTTAGTTTTTGTCATGAAAATCAAATTATGTGTTCACCGGAAATGATGCAAGGAATGAACACTGGAGTGGTTCTTTTATTACAACATTCTCAAGCATTTCTAGTTTTGACCGTGACATAGGATCGCTTGATTGTGCCTGATTGAGAACCCGAAGGCTGCTTTGTTGTGTGATTTTGTTTTTAATGTTAAATAGCCTCGGTTGTTGATTGGCCGCTGGGGGAAACAGGCTCTTTCACGCAGGGTCTCTTACTGATGAGTTGGTTTGGAAAATGGATTCTTATGCCCTGCACCTATACAACATTAAAGTGACTGTAAGGAATTTTGGTTGAGAAGGCAATCCATAACCACTGAAAAGGTATATGCAAAATCAGCAGTGCCACAACTGTTACTTATAAAAGCAGTTGCTAGCATCTTAACACAAGAACATCTTAACAGATTTTTAAAGGATGATACGAGTTAACCAGTATGCCAAGCAAATTAATATGAAGGTGACAACAGCACCAGCTGCATAAAATGCACTGTTCAAGAAGAGGCAGATTGTAGTGTGCTGTCTCTTTAAATATCCATGTTATACGGCTGGCACACATGCTAAGCAGACAGTGATAAAAAAATCCAGACCAAACGCTCTCATTCTTAAAAGTGAATGCACAGATTTTGGCTCACACTCCCAAAGGATGGTTAAAAATGACCATTAAAGCCTTCACGATGCTCTCCATTCCATCTCTGCCTAAAATGACCTTTCGCTGGTGAAGCTGTGAAAATGATACAAAAAAAGAAAAGCTAAATGAATAGCTAGCTTGCAGATTCAACCTCTCAGTCTTTCTCTCTCTCCTCCTTCACACATCTTGGTGTCTTTGAGTTAAACCCCTCCATCTTGCTGCAGGCATGATAAACAGACACCTCTTAGTGATTTCTCCACCTTCCCCTCATTTGTGCCTCAGATGGATGGTATTATGCCCCTTCTGACTTGACTATATCTCTCGGTTCCTAACGCCGCGCTGAAGTTTCTCTCGGTGAGATAATCAGAGCGTCATGCGTGGGGACCATCACACTAATGAGAGATATGTCACGATCACAAGTCCACCAGGCTGCTGATCTGCGAGTTGTCTTTCCAGCGTCTGTTCAGAGAGATTGCTCCTGACGTCAAGACTAACCTCTTCTTCCTGAGCTCTGTTGCAATGGCTCCTTAAGAGGCCAGCGAAGCGTGTTAAGTATAAGTATAAGTATATATACTTTTTTGATCCCGTGAGGGAAATTTGGTCTCTGCATTTAACCCAATCGGTGAATTAGTGAAACACAAACAGCACACAGTGAACACACAGTGAGGTGAAGCACACACTAATCCCGGCACAGTGAGCTGCCTGCTACAATGGCGGCGCTCGGGGAGCAGTGAGGGGTTAGGTGACTTGCTCAAAGGCACTTCAGCCGCGGCCCACTGGTCAGGGCTCGAACCGGCAACCCTCCAGTTACAAGTCCAGAGTGCTAACCAGTGGGCCACGGCTGCCCAACAACATGTGTTGTTGTTCTTTTTTGTGCATGAAGACTCATAAGCCGTTTTCAAACATGTCCTCCGGACAATGTCCGCACACTTAGGAGCAGATTTCAAACGGAGTCGAGTGTTCGGATATGAAGCTCGACATTGCACGGGTGGGAGTTGCCTGTGTTACTTGCTGTGTACTGCACGGGCTGTGAGTTGCCTATGGAGTCAAAACAACGCCATAAAGATTGTGTGCCCGTGAAAAGATATTCACGTGTGTAATAGAGTTTGGTCTTCAAGGATATGATTTGCACAAGTGTAGAGCCGTTTTGTAGCTGTGGAATTAATTTGTCTGTGTGCAAAAAAAATGTGTACCTGCAGAAATATTTTGAGCA
>NW_027468564.1:44856710-44889210 GCF_046254945.1 Alosa pseudoharengus
TCTATCTATCATATGTACTATATCTACCGGATTTCCAAGACCGGTGGTCACAACAAGTAAAACCAGAGACTTTCTAATGTGGAGACACAGCACTCAAAAAAGTCCTCCATAGAAATGCATGGGGCTAGTTTGTCATGCCAATATGGCCGTTGTCTACCTTCCTCGGCAAAACGTCGACATGTGAATACATTGAGCCAATCATGTGGTGTGATGTGAATACATTGAGCCAATCATATGGTGTGTTGTGAAGACATCGTGCCAATCATGTGTTGTGATCTCGCCGCTGGAGCAAGATTGGTGTCGTGAAGCCTTGCGCACGCGCAGTTCGACCCAAAGACTGTGCCCGATGAGTGCCCATAAAACGTTGGTATATGGCCGCCGAGTGGAGGGACTTGCCTAAAAGGACTTTGGTAAAACTCAAAATATTTGGCTCATTACTCTTCCCAGTAAATCTCCAGACATTTCTTGGAAGAGTTATTTGTTTTTCACAATTTGCAATGAGAAGGTAAAGGCAGCTACAGTACAGCTCAAGGATCTCCTAAACAATCTTTTATTTGTCCACCTATGATGGTTTAAGGTAATCCCACCCATTTAGTGTATAGCACTGACAACAAAAAACCCATCAATTGTTCGGCGAAGGAGCCCAGTTTCTTTTTAACAAACTGATGGTTGTCAGTTTGATGTCTGAGCAGGTGAACGCTGAGTGGACCCAGACAATGAGACGTCTCATTATTTTTCTTCCAGTCCGACACCAGATCATTAGCAAAGCTGTGTCTGCATGCAGGAAAAACAGGAGGACGCATCTTCGATTGGAACATGTGCCACATCACACGGAGCGATCGAGAGAAAGTCATTAGTTATTTTTACGGGGGGAAAAAACGTTCTCTCTTAAGGGATGTAGATGGGTGCCCTCTCTAGCGGCGTTGAACTGTTGACTGGGTTTGAAGCGCTGCACGGCCGTAACACCTGTGACATTGTTGTCTTCATCAAAGCTACCTGACACTTTGGCTCCGTCAGGCTCAGTGGGTACTCCCCAAACAATAACAAGCAGTCTCTCTCTTTCACACACACACACACACACACACACACACACACAGACACACACACACACACACACTGTACGTACCCCCTTCATAATCCAAGCGCCTCTGTATCTTCTTTGCAAGGCTTTATAATCTAGGGCCTCAAGATATGCAATGCTGAGCTGTCTGCCAGCGAAACCGCCCTCAACCTTGCTAGCCAACTGATCTCTCTCACTCTCTCGTTTCCCTTGCACACATTTACATGTTTTAATTAATTCGTCTTTTTTATGATAATAAGACACCTGAAATATTATGGCTGCCATATTCCATTCAAACAATGACCCCCCGGGTGATATATGTCCCATTCACAAGTCTTTATGATGAGCCATTTTCGGCACAATATATGAGCTGAAGCCACATGTTATGAGTCTCCATCCATCTCTGTGGCCCTGTTAAAAGCTTTGCTCCCCACAGACACCGACTCCAAACACACTTTAATATCACAGTGGATGGATAAGGGGAATAAATTGCCCATAATTGACAATATTTCATGGTAAAAATCCACAAAACGTCCACGTTTGCATGCTAAATGGGTGACGCGCGGAAAACATCAATTGAGGGCGGGAGAGAGAGAGAGAGCCAAAGCAATCTTATTTTTTCAATGGGAAACACAAACATAGTCTCATTGCCTCTCTCTCTCTCTGTCTGTCTCTCTCTCTCTTCTTCCCTCTCTCTGTGTGTGTGCGTGTGGGTGTGGGTGTCGGACCTGAATATGGGCCGTTTTGCATGGTTCTCCCGAAGGATCTCATTCGTGTGATACATGATCATAATTTACCCTCACAGGCCTGTTTGCGAAGTTACCGAGGAAACGATCGTTGGAAAAAGGCAATCTGTCATTTTTGCATTCGCCCCCCCCTGATGCACACCATATCCATCACCACTGATGAAGTCAATGCGGGACACTTAAAGTGATGAGAGGAACACATAAGCACATACACGCCAGTCCAAAATCAAATGACTAAAATGAAAAGAGAATGAAAAAAAAAAACCGACATAAAGGCTATAAGTTGCTATGTTACTTTCCACTTTGATAGTATTGATTTGGAGCCTGAAAATGATCCCACTGTATAGTACGGTCTTTTCTCCAGGGCTTTCATTAGTTATGTGGCGGCCCTTATGGCATTACATATGAGACAGCCGAGCTGAGGCCTGGAAAGTGAGGTTTGAGGTTCCATCTTGTTGGTGTTTGTGACAAAAGCCGATTCTGAGAGGGTCGAGACCATGTATTCTCCTGAATACAAATTTCTGTGATAAACATCATAGCTGTGGAATCTTGTAAGAAAGTGAGAGCACTCTTTAGACTCAAAATACTATGCTGCATTGTACAATGACAAAAAGAAAGACAGCTATTGTAAAAATAAAAAACGAAATGTCTATATCCCGTCTTTATTATTCAAAAATAGTGGATGTAGGTTGTAGGGGCCTGTCTGTAAATCTCAGGGCGAAAGTGATATTTTTTGTGAATCGCTAATGGCAAATGATTGACTCAAGTGCAGTATAAGTCACCTACGCCCAATAAAAACACTTCCGAGAGGGAAGCATGACTGCAGCCGGCTCGACCGAATCCCAGCGTAATGATATACACATTCCCCAAATGGAAGGTGTGATTTACCGTTTCACTCAAAGGCCTTTTATAAAGCCATAGATTGTGAATCCGGCATCCTAAGCCAAAACCATGTTTCTTGCTAATAAATCCCCGAGCCAACTAGGGTGACTATTTCACCATAAATATGCATGGCTGACGCAATTACTCAGCAAAGTCAGCTGTCCCACGGTCTCAGCAACTCTCTGGCCTTTGCGCAAAACTGTTATTTATTTAGCTCAGTTAGAGGCAACCCAAAAGAGCGGTCAGCTGATTTTTTTTATTTCTTTTCTTTATTTTTGTGGTCTTCTCCGTTTATTTATTTATTTGTTTATTATGTTGTTGTTTGCGGAATGCAAAGGGGAGCAGCCGAGGCCACTTCCTCAGTTAGCCAAGCCAAGCATCCTAATGAAGCGAAAACAATGCTAGAGCGGAGACACTGGCCCAGGCAAACCGTTTTGGCAAGCGACCACCACGACTCTCACAGCCCTTAGACTGACCCAGAGCAACACACATTCACATCACCTAATGTATTCAAAATGTGTTTGCTATAGGGACTCTGATGTTATTTGCATTATAATTGACCATTCCATATCAGCTCTGACATGTTGATATCAAACAAACTCATCACTTCACTTGACCAGACCTCCCTCCCCTTCCCTTCCCCCACCAAATCTGATACTAAGTGCCTGGTCAATGCAAATAGCTCTGAGCCTGAAAGCTACAGCTTGGCCCTAATGATGGTAACTTGTCACAAGATGTAGTATTTGGATGGTGCCTTAATGCGCGCTGCAAGCTCAACGGAGATAACAGTGACGAAGCACAAGGGTTGCAAATGGCAGTGACAAAATGCCTGCATTATTTGCATAGATTATGTCAACGTTCTTGCATCCCAAATTAAATATCCTTCATTAGGCAAATGAATTGTGCCAGTCCTGAATGCCAAGTCAGGCCTTGTTGTGAGGTATGACTCACCTCTCTGCTTACTTTTGTCTTTCTGAAGATGCTCAGATGGTGAGATTCCCTGTCTACAACAAATGGAGGAAAAAATCCCTAAATGCTCGGTATCTATTAGCGACAGGAATGGGGCAATCCGTTATGTGTTTGTCTTAGCTGCATTGGGCAGCAGAGTGACACAGAGAGACTGCTGCTGAGACCTACTTGTTTGAACAAAAAAAGTGGACAAATCACCGGGGACTGTATGTGTGGTGCGGTTAGCAATTCAATGAATTCAAAACAATGGTGCCATGGTGGAGAAACATCTGGCCCTGCCTGCACCCTCATAGTCCTTGACGTTTAATTTATTTATTCAATTCAAACTTTTATTCTAAGTTTCCTTCTCCAAAAGTAATATCTCATTTACAGCCTCCTGCATAGGTCAGAGAGAGAGAGAGAGAGAGAGAGAGAGAGAGAGAGAGAGAGAGAGAGAGAGAGAGATGCCACAGAAGGTCGAGGAATTTAAAGACGTGATTATGATGTCTGCACGGCTTGTTATTATGCGCGTCGACTGCTGGTCCAATTAAGATGCGGGGTCAATCACAGGTACACTTGCTTCCCTCCGTGAGCATGCAAATGAGATGATGGGGAGTCCGCAATCAGCAACACCATAAAGGCAGGCTGGTGTCGTGTTGTGTAGAATTAAAAAAATATGTATTTTTTCCCCCCAGCATTTGAGACGCTTGAGATGCAAAGCAGAGATGGGGGAAAGGGGGGAAATATCACTGTATTACTGTAATTGTAGTCGAAAAACAAAATCTCCATTGGCTGATTTCTTTGTTGATTTTGAAACATCGTGCTGTGTAGACTGGTCACCTGTTGTGTTTATTCGGTCATCCGTTCCCTCACTTGATGTGGTAAGTCTGCCGAACAAAAACAGTGGCATTCCCAAAACTTCAACTATTCAACAGAGCTACACAGAATTACAGACTGAAAAGTTCTCATCATCATCATCATCATCATCATCAGTATAGACACATGTAGACTCTTTCATTAGAGTCCCTGTGCGTGTGTGTGTGTTTGCGTGTGTGTGTGTGTGTGTGTGTGTGTGTGTGTGTGTGTGTGTGTGTGTGTGTGTGTGTGTGTTCTGTGGTTCTGTGCAGTAGACGAGCTGCACAAAGGGCATGAATGAAAGGAGCCTCCTCTGTTCTGTGTGAATGGAAGAAAAAAGAGGCATCTGGGAGGTCATTAGCCAAGGATTCTTTGGTAAGGCCTTCATGACTCCAAGCGTCCTGGAGTGTGTGTGTGTGTGTGTGTGTGTGTGTGTGTGTGTGTTGTGTGTGTGTGTGTGTGTGTTTTTGTGTGTGTGTGTGTGTGTGTGTGTGTGTGTGTGTGTGTGTGTGTGTGTGTGTGGGTGTGTTTGTGTTGTGTGTGTGTTGTGTGTTGTGTGTGTGTGTGGTTTTTGTGTGTGTGTCTGTGTGTGTGTGTGTGTGTGTGTGTGTGTGTGTGTGTTGTGTGTGTGTTTTTGTGTGTGTGTGCGTTTATTTGTGGGTGTTGGGTTGCTTACTATCCATGTTTCCATGAGACTCACAAGACTTGTAATGTGACACTGAGGGAATTAAATATGAATAAATAAAACAACCAAACACGTAAATTAATATTCAACTATCCAGTGTTATTCAGCGAATGTGAGACAAGGACCAAGGACAGAGATTGGAAACAAATCATTGTGTTTGACAAGAGGCGATCTGTCAAGGGCTGCAGTGAAGAAAGAAATCATTTAAAGTGTAGTCAGGTCAAACACAGAAGGTAAGCGTAAGCAAGTGCAACAAAGAAATCCAAGACTTGGCTGATGGGAGTTCTTTTTGGCTCTGTTGGCTAGAGACTGATGTAGAGACAGCCCTTTCTGAGAGAGTAGAAGAGAGTGTTTTGATTGTGATGGAAAGTATTTGAAATTCAAGTATTTGAAATCCTCTATCTGCTGTTGTTATCAGAGTGGACTTGCACACAACACATTGGCGTTGTGTAGCAGGAATGGGAGATACTTTCTCAACAGCCTCACTTCAATCCCTTAAGTCGATTAGGACTTATATCTTTCCCCTTGTCCTACCATTCTGCTCTAATTAGCCCCCAAAATAAACAAACAAACAAACAAAATAAACAAATGAAATATAAAAAAAACCCTTTCCTACCAAATATTCCCATGGACAAGAGCAAACATGGTATTTGCATTCACTACACTCAACAGGAGAGCCACTCGAGAGCCTAACCTCATAGCTATTCTTCACAACTGTGTGTGTGTGTGCATGCGTGTGTGTGTGTGTGTGTGTGTGTGTGTGTGTCTCAGCAGACAGAGAATAACCTGAATCAGAATAAAAAGCAACCTGTTCTGCCGGTACATTATGTACCATTATGAGGTGTGAATTAATGAAGGTCTGCATAAATATGGACACAAACGCACACACACACTCACACAGTCTCTCTCTCTCTCTCTCACACACACACACACACACACACACACACACACACACACACACACACACACACACACACACACACACACACACACATACACGCACATGCACACAGAGAACAAATAAAACAGAATGGACAAAAATCCATTCTGGAAAGAAAGACCCTCATGGAGAAACAGTGGTGTGAGATTTTCCCTGATCTGAAAGGAGGTGATGGCTTCATACAATATTTAGGGTAAACGGGAGGAAGAGACCTGCGGGTCGGTGAATGCCTCAATGAGAGAAAGACAAAGAGACAATGAGATCTGTTCAGTCCAATGGGCAATGAACTACAGTGTGTTTAGTCACAGTTTTTACACAGGTACAGACATTGGTACACATCTGGAGACTTGTTATGGAATAATATCAATGTTGGTACCTGGCATACATTCATCATCAAGCTCTACCTTGTACTGACTATAGTCAATGAATGCAAATATTGATCTTCCTTATACAGTCTATGATATTGACCAATCAATGGATTGTTTGCATTCTTACAGGGAAGCTACACCGGACACATAACTGAAGTGTTCTGTTCGCGTTGCGTCTGCTGCAGCAATTAGCTTCCACTATAATCAATGGAAGTAGTTACACCAGACGTGATAGAGGCGCGTACGTTCCAAAAAAATAGACCATTCTTCTAAAATGATTTTGACGCGTTGTGAATGGAACGTTTCAGTCACGCGCCCGGTGTTTGATTCACGCCTAATTATAGCTCAATATGAGCGAAGCCATCTAAATTCGATTTCATAGTTCCTCCACACCCCGTAGCCTTGACCAATGGAGAGAGTGTGGTGTGAAGAACAGTATCTAAGTAACAAGAGTATGTCATGAATCACATGAGCGGAGATAAATAAATAAATAAATAAATAAATAAAAACACAACAGCACTGCTTGATGTGAAAAGCTAAACTTTTATGTGACAGCCTTTGTTGCCATACCTAAAGAAGAAGAGAGTGTCTGTGTGTGTGAGAGAGAGAGAGAGCAAGAGAGAGAGAGAGAGAGTGACGGAGCAAGAAAGAGAGAGAGAGACAGAGAGAGAGCAAGAAAGAGAGAGATAGAGAGCAAGAACAAGAGAGAGAGCAAGAAAGAGAGAGACAGAGAGAGGGACAGAGCATGGGGTCGGTTGACTCCAGTCTGAAGGCCGATTGATATGGGCAGACGGAAGCACAATTAATGGCCGACAGAAGAGCCATGCGAGGGGGAGATAGGTAGAGAATGAAAGCTGCTGAACTCTGCTTGGGAACTGTTTTGAATGGGGCCCAGGCAGACTGATTGCACCTGACCCTGAAGCGATCCCTGCAGAGGGAGAATACCAATAAAGCTTATAATGCAGGACACCGCACTACTCAGAAAAAGAAGAAGAACATGTTCCAGGAAAAAAATCGAAAGGGAGGAATAAATGACGCAGGAGAAAAAAAGAAGACAGTATAACGGGTAATGCAATGCACACCCCTATCAAGATCGCTATGAAGCGTTTGAAGTGTGATGTCTACCTACTTGGTTCTTGCCCTACGCGTTTCTTCACACACAATAAGGAAACCTATTAAGGAAAAAAATATATTTGTTTGGCTTCTCTTCTGGCTGTTAATGTTTTCTACCCAGCCAATGGCTTTTATTTGAGTCCTTTTCTAGTCTTTTGGGCACCCCTCTCACAGCCAGAGGGGTTTTTGGCTGAGGTCAAACTCTGCCCATTCTGCTTGTACTGACTGACGTGTTTATTTCTATATTTCTTTACAGCAGTCACGTATCCCACCGCCCACTTCCTCTGCTCCTCCCCGTCTTTTGGGGTGGCTGGCTTCCTGTCCCTGTTGTTTTGCTGTTGATGTTTCGCTCCCTTGTCCATGACCCCCAACAGTCACACACACACACACACACACACACACACACACACACACACACACACACACACACACACACACACACACACACACACACACACACGCACGCACGCACACAGACACACAGACACACGCACACACAGACACACACACACAGACACAGAGACACACACACACACACACACACACACACACACGCACGCACGCACGCACGCACACAGACACACGCACACAGACACACACACACACACGCACTTACAGACAAACAGACACAGACAGACGCACACACACCATGCACCATGTCTTGCCACTTCGCTCAGCATTGGCCATCTTAGCCAAGCACTTGATGTGACTGACAACAATCACCCCACCCCCCCCCCCCCCCCCCCACACACACACATACGCATACACACCCACCCTTTCGCACTAGATCTCCCACAAGACCACTTTAATGAGTGCACACGGGACATAGGATAGGGTGTGTGTGTGTGGATCATAGACTCTACATACGTGAAGGCCCGTTTTAAAGGAACACGTCTTGTCACACACTGGGCTGGGATTTCCATTCCTGCCACTATACTGCACCACTCGCTGTGATAATTACCACTTTGACATATGCAGACTGGCAGAGCAGGTTTTAGAGCATCAAAGACTCCCTGCCATCATTCCCCTCAACCCCCCCCCCCCCCCCATCCTACCTCTCCATCCCACAGGTCCCTGACATGTTGATCTTTAATGATTGGAGGCAGATGATGAATTCGCTGCGGGGGAAAAACTATACCTCTGCTTAGTGGGTATACAAGACATAGGATCATTCTAGAACAGGGGTGGGCAAACTTTTTGGCTCAAGGGCCACATTGGGTTTTGAAAATTGGCCGGCGGGCCACACAACCCCCCCACGACACACGCCTAAAAAATACATTTTTTATAGCCTATAATTTAGTATGAAAAGTATTTGTTTTAAAATACTGCTAATTTGTTTTAAAAATACTGCTAATTGTATGCTGTTTAACAAATGTATAAATTGTACACTATCGCTTTAAGACAGTCGCTTTAATTCACGTTTATTTCTCAATGACCTTCTGCCTGCTCCACTATGGCTAGTGCTGTACCTAGGCTGGGCCCTCTCACAGTTTTTAAATGGTCAGTAGTGGGAACTACTGTTGCCTTCATGATTTCCTTTTAAAACTTTCTTATAAGGAGGAGATATCAATTATCAACAATCACAAGCCAGCTGGAACCTGCGGCTCTCTCTCCCTCTCGTGAGTGCAGACGCGTTCCCAATTAAATGGATTGCATATGTTCACGTTAGAATCTGCTGCAAAGGAGATAACTAAGAGTTAACTTAGTTTTAACATGATGTTATCTCTATTTAACATGATGTTTTGACATTGACATTGTAAACGTTATCTAAGGAGAGTGAAAAGCAGTTTGCAGTAAAGCTAACCAACGTCTATCGCAGGAAAAAAATAGCGAGCAGCCTGATAACTAGCCTAAATGAAATGCTCGGCGGGCCGGATGAAAGTGCTTGGCGGGCCGGATCCGGCGGGCCGTAGTTTGCCCATCCCTGTTCTAGAACGTTCGTCCTCGCATTCCGTATAGTGTGCCATCGCTACCGTGTCGCCTGCATCCGTATCTCTTTTTACGTTCCCCTATGAATGAATCATGAACCTGCCTGTGTCACAATTGTGATTCAGAGACGTTTGGCCCAGTGTTCTCTCCAAGGAGAAGGCTTTGAAATGGGTTAGAATAGGCTGCTATGTGTATAATAATGGTTATGTATTCTTATGCATGTTGGTCATGGTTCCATGTGAGGATGGCCTTTGTGTGTGTGTGTGGAGAGAGAGAGAGAGAGAGAGAGAGAGAGAGAGAGAGAGAGAGAGAGAGAGAGAGAGAGAGAGAGAGAGAGAGAGAGAGAGAGACAGAGCCAGGTATGGAGGACAGTGGCAGTGACCAATCGTTTTGCGGTCCTCTCGGGCGAAGGAGACCCGAGTGATGGGTGTGTTCCACGGCGCAAGACGCCTGTCCGGCGCGGGGCCATCAATCCTGGCCTCTGATGTCCATTTAATGCAGTGCGTCTGGGGAAAAGGCTGCGCTAATCATTCTTAATGTCTCTGGTATGACACGGCCGGGGGTTTAACTCACCACAACCACACAGTAGCATGATGGGATTGGGGACGTGTGTGTGTGTGGGGGGGGGGGGGGGGAAGGACAGTTGAGGAGAAAGAGAGGAGCTGGATGGGAGGAGGGAGGTACTGCAAAAAGACATGAGGGAGGTTGAGAGAGAGAGAGATAGAGAGAGAGAGCCAAGAAAAAGCCAAGAGCCATTGAAAAGCCAAGAGCAAAACATAGGAAGGAGCCCACTTAGCCAACTTGTCCTGAGACTCAGTGACCTCACACCATCCCACGTCACTGAGGCCCAGGACAATGTTACAGTATCAAGAACAATTAGACCCAACCAAATTACAAACAATGAAAAGGAAAATTACATCACCTATTGGAAAGAAGTCACTAAAACACAACCTAAATTACAATGTTATTTGGCCCTAAAACGGGAATACACAACAGCTACTTACCTGAGTACACTAAAACACCAAAAACTCAGGAAAACCATGACAATGTACAGACTCAGTGAGCACAGTCTCTCCATAGAAAAAGGCAGACACAGGCAGACCTGGCTGCCCAGAGAGGAGAGGCTATGCTCACACTGCAGCTTGGGGGCTGTGGAGACAGAACTGCACTTCTTAACAGAATGCCCGAAATATGAGAAAATTTGAACATTGTCATTCAGTAAACTAAATTCAATCCTCCCAGAGTTTCGAACTTTGACAAATGAGGGTAAATTGCCTAACATCCTCAGAGAGAACGAGGATGTGGCCATTGTGGCTGCAAAATTTGTAGCGGCCTGCCATAACCTGAGGGACAGCCAGTGAGGCCACAGCCATACACAATGTTATAGGATTGTTATTATTATTAGAATTGTCTCTTAACTTTTATGTCTTACTTAATTTACAGTTCTGTTAAACATTATTTTATTTATATTTTTGTGTACATGTAATTGAGCTTTGGCAATAATGTTATTGAAACGTTCATGCCAATAAAGCTTTCTTGAATTGAATTGAGAGAGAGAGAAAGAGAGATAGAGAGAGAGAGAGAGAGAGAGAGAGAGAGAGAGAGAGAGGAGAGGGTTGAGAGAAGGTGAGATGGTCAAGGAGTATGTGTGTGTGTGTGGGGGGGGGGGGTGGGGGTGGAGAAAGTACTAAGGAGAGAGACAGAATGATACAGTAGATACAGAGAGAGCCACCAGCCTAACTCCTCAGCTAATAGGCTACAGTATTATAATATGTGTTATCATTACTATTCATTTAATGCCAGAGAACTCATTCCTCGCCACACCTGGAGGTCATTCCCTAATTAAGGGCCTGGGCAACTTTGCAGAATTCTTAAAACATAAAGAAGGAACAAGTGAGGAATTAATATCAGAATTCACCCTTAAACCTGGAAAATACAATCCCAAACTTTCTACCGTGAGTTCCAGGTTAAAAGTTGTAATGACTTTCAGTTGGAGAAATTTAAGATAATAGTCTTTGGAGTGTTGTGTTTTTTTTTAACCATGTCTGTGATGTACTCATAATTAATGTTCACTTCTGGCCAAGACTATATTTTCAGTAATGTAATTATGAGGGAAAAATAGCATGTTATTTAAATGTAAAATATGAACAGATGTGAATATACCCGTCTTGCGGTTATGACATCAACTCTTTAGACAGTCCCATGGGTAGACTTGCTTTCAAATGTAAATTAATGTGTATCAGGTACAAAGAGAAGAACGTGCCTTATTCTAATTGATTCATGGTTATTTCACACATTAAAATTCATCCCTGTCTGAAACAGCTTTGAATTCAATGAGTAAGTTTACTGACTAAAACATGTGGAATTAAAATTGGACCGAATGGCTCTGGCACTTTAACAGGTTGTCTATCCAGTGTGTGTGTATGTGTGTGGGTGTGTGTGTGTGTGTGTGTGTGTGTGTGTGGGGGGGGGGGGGGTGTAGGAGAGGGGGGTCTCTCTCAGTTGCATCTGTAATGGCTTGGAATTGGGATGGCCTAACAGTCAGTCTACAGTGTGTCAGGTTTCCTTTGCTCCACTTCTGGCTAGAGCAAGTGTTGGACCGGAGGAGACAAACATAATTTTGAATCATGAGTGCAATCACAATGGGGATCGGAGGAAATTAATAGTTCTGCAATAAAGATTAAACTGTCCGTGTGAGAGAGAGAGAGAGAGAGGGAGAGAGACAGAGAGAGAGAACATAGAGAGAGAGAACAGAGAGAGATTGTGTTGCTCGGCGTGAGGTGGCTCACTCAGGAGATGGATGATGAAACGCCCAAGCTGGGCGAGTTTAATAGAGAGAAATAGCTTGAGCCACTTAAAGAGGTGTTAATCCTAAAGTATGAGGAGTGGCTCTGAATGGAATTATCGAAATTCCATTTTCTCCTCCTGTGAAAAAAAGACATCGTGCGGCTTGTTACATAATCAACTTTTTAAGGGAATTTTACATAGCTCGGGGTTAAAAAAGACAAATCACATTGGCCTACTGTGAAGTGTGAACAGAAAACAAAATAAAACTGAAATGCTTCTACGAGTTAAAAAATAAACCCATCTATGTTTTTTTCCTCTGATATAGCCTAATATGCTCTACGATATTAATGAAATGTCTTTGCATCCGGACAAATATGGGTGTGTGGTCTTCGTGATGTAAAGATGAATGCAGCGCGAGGGGCAAAAACGCGAAGGAGCAAGAATTCTCCCCTATCTTCTGTTCAGTCGAGCTCCTCCCCCGCGCGGAGCTTCATTTGATCAAATCCTTCAACTTAGACCGCTTCGCTGAATAGCACTTTTTTGGACACAGAAACAACTGTGTGTAGGCTATAGCCACAACTTGCGAGGAGTTCCGTTGCCGCACATCAATACCCGAACGTTAAAAGGGAAGAGCGAGGCGAGGGAAAAAGGACTGACGGTACCCAGAGCATCTTTCCGGGGCTATCAGAGATGGAGAGGGGAATAAGATTCAGCCCAAATTGGCGCCGCGCTGCTTGTTTCCTGCCTTTGATTCTGTGCTTTTTCGTTCCGTTGGCCAAAACGGAGATAACTTGCAGATCATGCCAGCCCCTGGACAAGACGAATTCGCGGGAATTACTGCTGAAACTGGACACACTAGAATTCGCAACAGGGTCCGGAGGGGAAGTTGTCGAATATGGAGACGGGGCAGCAGGTTTTAATTCCGAGAGTGGTGAAACTCGCCAGTCTGATTGCGCAGCTAAGTCATCTAAATGCGGCGCGGGTCAAGGGAAATACTCTCATTCCAAGCGAAAGCGGAATATTGACAGGCACTATTTGCAGAGGAAATCCGTCCACGGAAGCGGGGCTAATGAAGGGGGAGAATCTGACAAAAGCCAGAATAAAGTTGCACAGCCCCAGTTTAACGGTCGCAAGGTAGCAGCTTTCGGGAGAGCACACACTAACGCAACTCCCACTGCCCCCGATAAATTATACACGCGCAGATTTCGTAGGAGCACCCGGGGAAAGGAGATCAGAAATAATAGTGAAAAGTCGCCTGCTTCATTTTTTTACACGGAGCCGCACGCGGACAACGTCCAGCGTGAGGGCACTGTCGTGCAGGCTGTGCGTCGGTTCCGCCGCTCCGACTCGCGATGGAGAGGGGAGGAACGGAGAACGGCCAATTCAAGGCAGGACGAGCTGAAACTTACCAGCTCAACCTTTGCATTGACCGGAGACTCTGCCCATAACCAAGCCATGGTACACTGGTCAGGGCAGAACAGCAGTGTAAGTCACACAGATACTTTGTTAACACATACACCCACTGAAACGCGTTACAGGCAAACACTGACATTATTGTGCGATTTGACTTGCTATCTGTTGTGCTGTGTGTATGTGCGGTCTGCTTTGAGCGAAGGGTGAATGAGCCTGCGTAGTGGCTGTGTTCTCACGTAGCTTCATTATCTGCGCTTACTTATGCTGGTGCTGGCCATGCACATAATAACAGTACTATCGGTGCAACATGGCATCAGTTCCATATAAACATATCAGTAACGTTTCATAACTCTTCATTGACGTATATGTATGTGCCAGACTAAGAAATGCACATTTAGGCTACATTTTGCTGAGCAACAGTTAATTTTGTTGTAGGACTGTCAGGTTTTGGTTTTGATGTGCATCCAAACGTTTTGCATGTTAACCACTCCGATTAGGTAATCATGTCAGAAAATGCCCTAACAGGAAAATGTCCAGCCCTTCAAAACACTTGTCTTAAACACAACACTGTTATCACCAAGTTCCTAAAATATCTTGTACAAACCAGCAATTCCATCACTCAAAAAGTACACCTTTAAGCAGCTTCAGTCTCAAATTCCCCTGTTTGAATTGATACAGGCTAAAGCAGAGATGTTCACACAGAGCTCCAAAACTCCTGACCAACACTGCACTGTAAGTCAATGGGTGTTGGGCTGCCCAGCTTCCATGGGTGAGCCGGCCTCACTGAGTCCACACGTGTGTGTCCTACAAAGTCACCTATAAACATGTTTAATTACATCTAATAACTCTGGAGGATGTGGGGGTGGGGGGGGGGGGTCACGTTGTGTTTGCTTGTACGCGTTGGCATTGTGCTTCGGCCATCTGTTCTGTGACTAGTTTGTTGTACGGTGGGAAGTTGTAGGTACGGTGGGTTTGTTGTAAGTGTGGTTACACAACATTATTGTCTCCCCGCCTCTCAACTTGCACAGGTGCGCTTGCTACAGGGCTCTCTTGCCATATTGGAAGGAGCATGTGGATAATGGCTTTGTTGTTTGTGTTACTGCTGTTCTCTGCTGCTTTGTTGTTTAGAGGAATGTGCTGTCGGTTATCTCTCCCTCCCTTTCTCTCTCTCTCTCTCTCTCTCTCTTTCTCTCTCTCGGTCACCTTCCAAAGAGTGACCATAGAACACTGAGGAAGACAAGAATCTTCCAGACACTCTTTACAGCATCCCCCGTTGTGTTCTGTTTGGTCTGTCTGTCTAGCGAGGTGACTGTTTTTGAACATCGCCTTTTCACCTGCCGGGGCCTCTTCACCTGCCGGGGCCTCTGGCAGAATGAGGTGCCGCGGCCTCCACTGCCTCTCTGATCATCTGGTAGCCTCCTGCACCTCCTCCCTCTTTTATTTCATTATTACTGTAGGTAGCCAGTTCCTTAACACACGCACGCACACACACACACTCACACACACACACGCACACACACACACACACACACGCACGCACGCACGCACACACACACGCACGCACGCACACACACACACACACACACACACACACAACAGAAAGTGCATTTAGAAGAAAATAAATCTATCTGTCAGTTGCTATTGAGTTCGAGTAGCTACAGTAACTGGGTTTTGGAAAGTGGGTTATGAAAGCTGTGAGGGGAACAGGAAAGACTAAGACAACCTGGGGGGTGAACGAGGTGCATCAAACACACACAGAAACAGAAAATGTGTCCCTCGTCTTTCATTTCATTACCACACTAGTTACACAGTACCTCGAATAACAAACAAACAAACAAACTAACACAACAGTGCCCCTGAACATGGAGTTGAACAATAGTCATGTAAAAAAAGTGTTGAAGGCAGAGAATGTAGATGAAAAAAACATGGCCTTTATGCTTTGCAGTAGTTACTCACCCAGTACCTTAAATGCAACAGTAAACCATAAAGAACTCCTCTGTTCACCTTGCACTTAATTAATGCATTTTGTTACAGAGTTTTGGTTTGTAGGTTTATGCTCTTTTTGTTTTGTTTGAAATCTTATTATTTTAATTGTTGATATATGATATTGTTGTTGTTATTATTATTATGATGACTATTATTAATGCTTAATGTAGGTGTTTCAACTTAATTTGAAACTGTTATTTTTAGCTAATGTAGAGTCCATACTCTCTAAATTGCTTTGGACAAAAAAACAACAACAAAACAACAACACAAAAGTATCCTAAGAACACACACATCGGAGGTGAGAAACAGCCGTGCGGAAGAAAACACTAGGGGTCGGAGCGTGGAGTAAAAAACGGTGTGCTGTTTTGTTTTGCTCTGGGCTCACTCCCGGGTAAATGTGATCCAGTCCTGCCTGCCTCTGTGTCTGCGGTCCCCGTGGCCATTATCAGGACCTTAATTGAATTTCTCTGCGTTATGCCTCCACTTCAATGGGATCCACAGGCTGATGGCTCAGAATACATTTGCGTTGGGTCTCCGAGTCATGACAAAAGGACAGAAACTTTGTTCTCCATCGGTGAATGGTTCATCTCCAAAAAAAAAGAAAATGACAGAGAGAGAGAGAGAAATATATAATATACACTCTATGAAATATGGAGGGGCATTCAGTATGCAAAATACATGGCTGTATGATTTTTTGTCTCTCAGAGTTGAGATGATAAATGGTTTTTTGCTTGTGCAAATATCTGTTTGCATTCATACGGGGTTTAGATGTTAGTTATTTACTCTCTCTCTCTCTCTCTCTCTCTCTCTCTCTTCCTCTGTGTGTGCGTGTGGGAGGGGGGGGGGGTATGTGCATTGCAGCTCCATCTGTGGCACATACTGTAAGGTATACTTGCATCTGTTGCTTTCCCTCCCGGTAAGACCGTTAAAAAAATAGGAAAAAAACAGGAGATCCGACGAGGCCAGCTGAAACCCAGTTTTCAACAGAATCCACCCTCAGTCCCTAATGTTTCCCTAAAGCCTATCTATGCATGCAGCACAGCCAGCCATTAGCTTGATCTCACGTCCCATGCTGATGATGTCAGACTGTTTCTCTGATGTTCTTGTTCAGACAGCCTAACTAGTATTTGTGCCCTCGCAGACTCCATTTCCAAATTGAGTTGTTGATGTTATATCAGTGCCAGAGAGGGTTGTTGTTGTTGTTGTTGTTTACATAGCCCTAAGAATGAGCATGTGGCACCAATGGTAGCACAGGAAAAAAAAGAACCCTTTCAATGGCAAACCAGCAGATGCAGAGCTCAGCTTTGTGGATATGTACCCAGCCTGGGAGAACGATAGAATACACAAAAAATAGAGAGATGGAAAGGAAGCACAGAAGATTATGAAAGAGTGTCAGGTGGATAAACTGGATGAAAGGGATTTGTGAAAATTAAACAAATGTTCGACCGAAATCTTCTGCAAGGACCTGACTTTATCAGCTATTATTGTGTGTGGAAGATAGACAGACGTAAGCTATTCAGGCAGCTGACAACAAAAAATGATTGATCAGGGAAGCACTGTAGTCATCTAGAAGGCTATCTGTAGACTAGAGCCTCAGGAGATGTTACATGGACCTAAGATGAGTCACCCATCTGCCCTAGTGCATATGGTCCAGTGTGTGAGGCTAACAACTAAATACGCACACAGCGCTGTTCTATTAAAGCCAAATGATTAATTCACTTAATTCAGACACCCAGAACAGGGTGTCTTCAGACATGTTACAAATTCAGGCTTAAAAAAAGCAAAGATGTCCCTTTGAATGAGGTGATCAAGGACGTTAGGAATACAGAAACCTGTCCAAAAAAAAAAAAAAAACGACCGCTTTGAGGGCCTTCATTTGCGAAGTGGGAGAGAGGAAAATCAAACCTTTTTTTTTAGGCTGCCAATTAGTGTGTAGTTTATCACACAAAGTCCCTCGTATGGGCTGTGAAAAACACACTCACGCCAGCTGTCACCAACTGTAGTCTCACACTGCTATGTGTTGCAGTCTATTTCTGGGCTTGCTGCTGCTGCACATGAAAAAAAAAAAGCCTCCCATTTCTCCCCTATCTCCCCGCCAGTAAAAATATTCCACCTAATTCTGACAAAATTTCAGACTCGGTTATCTGTGCCCCTCGTGAAGCCTCTGTAACTTGATGCGTTTTGAGTCATCATTTCCCCTCGTTGACTGAGTTGGTGCTGTGGCAAGAGCATTCTAATTCACAAGCCAGTTTGGCACAGCATCCATGTAACTAGATTTATGCAAATCCTTACATGTTAAGGTGTGAAATTGAAGTATCTCACTTATTTATTGTATTGCATATATGTTCCATTTTATCGACCATTGTTGTCAATAGTTGACCATAAAATCTGTTCTCTGCCAGACCTTGTATGTGGACATGTACTGTATGTACCGTATGTATTATGTAAGTGGTCTGAATATGTGCCTGATCAGCATATACTATAGATCTTACTGTATATATTTGTCAAAGTCACATTTAAGGAAAGTGGTGGCAGTGTTTCAGCATAAATAATTTCCCCTTGACATGAAAAAAAGTAATAAATGAATAGGCTCCCAAGTTTATTGCTGTGACATGTCACTTGCATTGAAAACATATTTCACTGAACATGACACGTTATTTGCACATGTAGCGACACATGCTGTAATTGTACATGAGACTGACATGTGGTTTCCACTTTATTAACAGGACGGAAAGACCTAGAATCAAGCTAACCCAGTAGATAGCGTTGAGTAGAGTGTTGGTTGAAATGCTAAATTCCAGGGATACATCTGTGCTGGGAGCTACTGTAGCAGATTCATTAGCCGGAGGTAAAATGGTGGCCCTTTTCTTGCCGGTGACTTTAGGTGTTGTCAATCCAGGCGGTTGTGCCGTGGCAGAAAAGTGATAACTCGAATGGCACAGTCACCGCCTGCTTATCCCGGGCGAAAACGTCGCCTTGCTCGCCAGTAAACCCAAGCAGATGCCTCACTTTCTCCTGCACGTCTGCTGCGGTGGAATGTACAGTAATCTCTAAATAATAAAGAGGAATAAACTGGAGCTTTCAGTGTGTGTGTGTGTGTGTGTGCGTGTGTGTGTGTGTGTGTGTGTGTCTGGAAGGAGGGGGTAAGTTTGAGCAGGGTTCTACAAGAGAGGAGACAAAAAAAAAACAGGGTGCAGTTGAGCTTTAATTCGATGAGAGAGAGGCCCAGGTGCCCGTACCTCATTCCAGAAAATGTGTTTGAGCCTTAATCTATTTCTCCTGTTAATACACACAGGGGCTGCCATGTTTTTACCTAGTTAATAGAGGGAAAGGGTGTGTGTGTGTGTGTGTGTGTGTGTGTGTGTGTGTGTGTGTGTGTGTGTGTGTGTGTGTGTGCGTGCGAGCGTGCGTGCGTGTGTGTGTGCGTGCGTGCGTATGTGTGTGTGCGTGTGCATGCAGTTCATATGGCAACAAGACTTGAGTGCCTTGGGAGCGAGAGAGTTCAGTTAGTTGCTCAGAAGAGCAGAGATCTGGCAATTCCACCCGAGGGTTTGAGGAAGTGTGGAACATTTTCATAACTCCTAACACTGTGAGTGAAATTAAAAAAGGCTTCTCCCCCCCCCCCCCCCCAAAGCATTTTAATCTCTCAAGCGCAACCTGTACATTCATTTAATGATGTGAACTCCCTGCTCCCCTGCCACTTGTTTATTGAGGTCATTCTCATCCAATATTTTGACAGCAGTGACAAGCAAGAGGCAGTAACATATTTTTTTTATGACGCCAGTCCTCGAAAGCCATTACTGGGGCCAGGGCCATGGATATGGGACACCGGAGTTGGGATCAAAGGTGAAAGTCTTTGACAAGATTGCCCAGGATTGGTGACTTTGAGGTGTGAATTGAATCGGGTGGAGGGTAAGAGAGAGTGAGGGAAAAAGAGAGAGAAAGGAAAGAAAGAGAGAGAGAGATAGAGAGAGAGGGAGGGAGAGAGAGAGAGAGAGAGAGAGAGAGGGAGGGAGAGAGAGAGAGAGAGGAAGGTGAAGCGAAACAAATGCAAGGCCGGTGTGGCACGCGTCTTGGTTGGTTTCTCCGCCGGAGGATTCGCTCTCCCACGTCCTCCGCTACCGACTGCCAGCTTTTGCGGCAAATCGAAGGCTAACGCTAACACCGGCTGACAGGTGAGAACAGCGGTCCACAAAGAGCATATGTCTCGTCCGCCGAGAGCTTTCCTCTTTTAAAAGCCTCCCTTTTGCACAGCTCCTGGGGAAAGGCGAGAAAGCAAAAAAAAAAAACGACAAATAAAACAACAACAAAATAAAACCCTTGAAGGTTTGCTGATGCCTCGTAATCTCGTGCGCACACAGAGAGCTTGTTTATTCTCCGCTGTCGTATCCCCGTGACCCGGCGGAGTGGGATCTCAGGAATCCACCTCCCACGGCCCCGCGGCCTTCAGCTGAACGGGGCTATTATTCCCCTCCCGTGCGGCGTGGTGCGGCTCGGCCGGGAGAGACGGAGCGATGGCAGCGGACATGATGGTGGTGTGATGCTGATTGAGGGGAATTGCCGTGTGGGAGAGGAACGAAGGGCACAGTAGCCAGGGCGAGGTCCACTGGAGGAGGAGGAGGAGGGGGGATGGTGTGTGTGTGTGTTGTGGATGGTGTGTGTGCGTGTGCGTATGTGTGTGTGTGTGTGTGTGTGTGTGTGTGTGTGTGTGTGTGTGTGTGTGTGTGTGTGTGTGCATGTATGTGTGCGTGTGCGTTTGTGTGTGTGTGTGTGTGTGTGTGTGTGTGTGTGTATGTGTGTGTGTGTGTTTGTGTGTGCATGTATGTGTGTGTGTGTGTGTGTGTGTGTGTGTGTGTGTGTGTGTGTGTGTGTGTGTGTGTGTGTGTGTGTGTGTGTGTGTGTGCATGTATGTGTGCGTGTGCGTATGTGTGTGTGTGTGTGTGTGTGTTTGTGTGTGTGTGTGTGTGTGTGTGTGTGTGCATGTATGTGTGCGTGTGCGTATGTGTGTGTGTGTGTGTGTGTGTGTGTGTTTGTGTGTGTGTGTGTGTGTGTTTGTGTGTGCATGTATGTGTGCGTGTGCGTATGTGTGTGTGTGTGTGTGTGTGTGTGTGTGTGTGCACCTGTTTTGGGGAGGGGAGGGGAGGCGCATCGGCACTGTGTTGCAAGCCTCTTAGACTGCTTGTCAGATGTTTATTTTATAATTTCAAGAGGAACAGTCATTAGTGTCTTTATCGCTACCACTCTTGTTATCGATTATAAAATAACAACATGGCATTTGAGAAAAAGAGCCTAATTTGGCAACGGGTAATGTCATTATGTAAATATGCTTATCATAGGAGTACATCGTTCAGTAGAGCCCATTGTTTATCATGTAAGATGAGCATAATTACATAGCTATGTCTATGATGGTGACGGACCCCCACCCCTGCTGCGCACACACACACACACACACACACACACACACACACACACACACACACACACATACACACACAAAAGTATAAACAAAGACATAAGCCTGTTATAAAAGAACTATTTGCACCGTCTGTTCTTTATTTTGAGAGCTGAAGAATCGATTTCCCTCTCAGTCCCCTGATTAATTGACTGGGGGCAAGAGTGATTCGAATCATTACAACTAAAAAAAACAAAACAAACCATAGGCCCTTTGAGAAAAATGGCTCATGCATCTTTTTAGTATATATCCCAGTCTTCTTAGATTGCTGGGCCCCATCGCACCCCATTCTCTTCACTAGAACTTCTGGGTTTTGTTATCTGTCTGTGTGCAAAGTTGTGAATTACTCTGGGAATTACTTCTTGGATGTATCGCAGAAGAGATCAGCTGCAGAGGTTTTGACAGTCTTACAGTCTCCTCTCCTCATGACAAAGTCTCTGCTTCTTGCATTTCACTGCGTCTCAAGGCCAAGTTGGTCTCCAAATGGTACTTTCGGGATACACAATAAACAAAGAATTGTGCAATCGCAAAGGTTTATGAAAGAAAAAAAACAATCTGCCAGCTTAGTTTTCCCTAGTTGTATTTTTAATGTTTGTTTTGGTTTAAGAACACAGGTATGTGTGTGTGTGTGTGTGTGTGTGTGTGTGTGTGTGTGTGTGTGTGTGTGTGTGTGTGTGTGTGTGTGTGTGTGTGTGTGGAAGGAGGGTGGGATTAGTGGCCAGGGGAGAGGGGAGACATTGAGATCCGCCTTCTGTCGTCGACACATGCGACAACATGGCGAGTTGTCTTCTGGATTGTAGTGTCGTACTGGGTTGGTGGTGGTAGTTGAAAGACTCCTCTTGTGGTGCTCCTGGGAGTGAAATCACTCCTCCACCATGGAATGGGAGTTTTCGGAGACACGACTGATGAAAACACAGAGCTTGACTCCACCCTCGCCCAGACCGGCTTCACAGCGACAGCATCTGCCGCTCACCGCGCTCCCGCTTAACCCCCTGAGGGGGGTGTCTTGCGCTGACATGATGACACAACTGTTGCCATGACTGACAAGACAGACAGGCGTGTTTCAACAGGAGACTTTCCACCCACTCTTCGTCTTTAAATAAACAGATAAATATATCACAACATATAAACAGAAGATGAGGAGCAAGCAAGAAGATGAGGGTTTTGGGAGGGAGAGAAAGAGAGAGAGAGAGAGAGAGAGAGAGAGAGAGTCATCTAACTGCTGATCAGGTGCAGAATTGTGGGGGCATTGCTCCGAAACAAATTGAATCCCAGGCAATCTGCAAGCCTTTGGAAAAATGACTGAAGGCAGTCATGCTAGTCCCACGGGTGGGGTGGAGGGAGGCAGATGAGGAGGACCACTAAGGCTCACTCAGATGGAGGATAGTGGTGTTTTAGTCATTGTATGGCCGTCGAAAAAAAAGGCATAAGAAAACAAACAAAATTGAAGTTTAAAGTAAAACTAAGCCATTTAAGCCGATCTAGTCTGTTTGAGGGAGGTTTGCTGATTGAAGAAAATGGCAGTGATGTGACCCATTATGATTTAAAAGAAAATAGGAGTGGCCCTCATTGGACCATGAACAGCAGGAGGCTTATGCGGGAGTCAGGGCTTTGCAACCATTAACCCTGGGTAAGTATAACTGAATTACAGTATGCAAAGCCGTAAGCACATTAGTCGCTGGCGAGCATCGCGGATTTCTGAAAGGGTTGTCAAGTGGAGCTTAAGCCACCATGCACTACGGACACACAACGAGGAGAGGAGCAGAAAATGCCGTCTTAGTCCAGATCTGGGGTTGCGTTTCTACAAAAGTTAGCTTCGTCGTTGCAAAACCACCGTGGTGCGACACAACTTTCGCTCAAACAACGACCTTTTACCCTGTATCTAGAAAGCGTTATTGTTATTGTTGTTTTTCCATTGTTCAAAACACTGCAGTTGAGGAACTCAAGGCTATAGGTTGATGGTAAAAATTAGTCCTGTACCGTAATTTCCCAACTATTAGCCGCGGTTTATTCATTGATTTTAGCTAAATGTTTTCAGCTATGAGGTTAATATACGGGGACAGTTAATATGGTATTCATATGTTTTTTTTTTTCCTTGCATAAAACACTGTCCTATGGCTTATACACAATGTGACTAATACAGAAGAAATTACTGTACATTTCCTAGAGCATCTATAGAACAACATCATACATAGTAACTATTGAGAATGCACAAACAACCTATACTGAATAGAAGAACATGTTTCTGTCAATATTTTCTGATTCTCTGCTCACGCGCAGGCGTGTTTCTTGGAGTTTTATGCCCCCAACGTTGTCTTCAAGGCAGCGCTGCCTGAAAGGCGCTATGGTTAGGCATGGGTTAAGGTTAGGGTTAGGTTTAGGATAAGGTGCCTTTAAGTCGACGGTGGCAGCGCTGCCTGGAAGACGACGTTGAGGGCATAAAGCACCATGGAGCCGCAGGCGTGCATGAGTGGATGTTGTGGACGCAGCTGTGTCTGAACGCCATTGCCACCTCCGTTGTTCCACCCGGCCCTGCACTCAAAGATGAATGAATGTAAATTTAAAACGTTATGATAAGTGGAATAGTCTGTTGGAGGGTGTTCAGGTATGAATATAGAGGGTCAATCTAGTCAAACGAATGCAATTAAACCGTTGACAACCGCAAAATATCCATGAATGACGCTTCAATGACTACTCTCGACTTGTCGTTCCAGCCGCCAAACGTTCCGCCCATGTTTGTGATTGAGCGTTGGAACTACCGTTTCTAGAAACACCAAATTCAAGAATGGCGGTTCTAACTTAATTTAACTTAACAAAATGCACCCCTGATCTGATCTGGTGTGTGTGTGAGGTGTGTGTGTGTGTGTGTGTGTGTGTGTGTGTGTGTGTGTGTGAGAGAGAGAGAGAGAGAGAGAGAGAGAGAGAGAGTGTGTGTGTGTCTAGTATGTCTTAATGGCTAATTAACTGAATCCAATATTTCCCATGATCTGGCCTGTGCTTTTTTAAAGCACAAAATACTTTTTTGCAGAAAGTCCGCAGTACTCTAGCAAAGAGAACGGATAAAGGAAAACAGGTGAAGGAGAAAGACGGGCAGAGAACACACTCACACACACACACACACAAACGCACGCGGGGGAGAGAGAGAAGTGTGTGAGAGAGAGAGAGAGAGAGAGAGAGAGAGAGAGAGAGAGAGAAAGAAAGTGAGAGAGCAGTGGAGAGATTGAGTAGGAGACAGTTCTCAGAGGATTGCCAAGAAAAGACCAATCAATCTTACACATGTAATTGACATTCCCCCTAGATGGTATTAAACATGCACTGCACTTCTTCTAGCCTGGCTAGTAGAAAGCACCTGACAGCTTGAACAACTGGTAAATGGGGGTACGCTTTGCTGGCTCAACCCAAATGGGTTTCAATCCAACTTATAAAGATTGTTGTTGTTGTTGTTGTTGTTGTGTATTGTTTTTGTTCCAAAGCATGGACCTTCTAAATCAGGACAAGTCAGCAGTGAGGGCTGTTGCTTTGTGCACGGTATGTTATCACTTTCAAATTTGTCAGATTTACAGTAATTGGCCCAAACAAAAAAAAACCTTAGATTAAAACCTTAGAAGTGCCTTTCTCAAGGGAGTACACCAAATCTTGGACGATGTTTTTGGAATTCAAGTCAGGAGAACATTAGTCTATTAACAGATTGAATAAAGCATTATTAATATTAGATGAGGATTTATGGGGGAAGTGAAAAAAAAAGAAGTGCATCCCTGGAAAGCAACATCAAACAGATGCAGCTGAGATAGAAGGACCCCCCCGTCTCCTTCTTTGTGAAGGCATGGCACATCAGAGGCAGGTGTGAATTAATACGTTAAATAAATCATGTCCTAAAGCCCTCGTTTTCACTCGGCTCCTCTGTGGTGCACACAAAGGCTGGCCCACATGCATGCACACACACACACACGCACACACGCACACACACACACACATAGCAAAAGCACATTAGCAAACAACCGTTAAAAGTTAAATCGGAGATCTGTCTTTCATTTCTCAGTACACCTTCTCTTTTGGTACCATCATGAGAAATTCTGTACTTTGTTTTTTGCTCCTCATTTCAATTTCCTTCCACAATTGTGACATGTTGCGTCGTAAGTCACAAGTTTCTGTTTTGAGATATAATGATGTAGAATATGTGTGCTAAAATAATTGAATTGTACATTTTTTGGCATACTTGTCCATTATAATGTCTATCTTTTCATATTGTAACGTTTTGATAGCAAACCACACACAGTTGTCCAATCAAAAGGTTTATTCACTGGGAACGAGAGCCGGGACACAGATAGACCAAGACACAGAACACAATGCAAACAGGGCAGGTCAAGCACGCACACACACTACACATACAGGGGAGGACGCAGCCTCCCACACAAAAAGGATCACACACGAGGGAGAACTAAAAGGGAAACATGTCACAATAAAGACGCTAACATTACACTTATAACTTAGGAGAATAACGACATAAACCCCCCAAATGTTCACCCTCGTGTCCCAGCATGCCTTTCGCTGGAGAACGCTAACACAGTCTTTATGCGCCGACGTTACAATATTTTGAATGAAGTTTGCAGAAATTCATGCCTTGTACCATATTTGTTGTGATTATGTATTCATAACGGTGCTAGCAATACAGTTACACACCATTTCTGACTTTTCATGACATCTACAATGGGAACACTTTGACTGCCCTGATCTCAGTAGTTTGTTGATCAATATTCTTGAAGGCACCATTTGGTCATGTTTCATAAAAACACAATAACTTAATTTCGAACAGTTCTTTTGCAGACCATGTATCCAACACTTCCTTCTAACCTGCTACACTCAAAGCAGTTATTTATTTGCTTCCCGGGATCAGATACATGACATTGTTTTATATTTATATATAAAGTTTTATAGTTATATTTATATATAACATTACAAAACATGCCAAGGTAAATGCATACACATCAAACGACTACCACAAAGAAGCGATATTTATATACCCAGGTCGATTACATGCTAATGGCATACTGTATGTGACCTAGTGGCTGGGCCTTGTCTGTCTGTGCTCGCTGAAGCCCTTTGAAAAGCCTGTTGGGTGGCCGGATGAAGACATCTGGCGGTAACCTGCCACATCTGCCCGTGTCCAAACGTGTTTACCTCAATCCACCCAGGCAGCACTGCAGCTGACGCCGCTCCTCTGCACTGACACTTTGATCACCAGCTCTCAAACCCCCCACCCATGCCGCCTCGTTTGTGTCATGTATCGCAGTCATCACCAGAATGGCAGCCATGCAGTACAGGGCTGTTTTGGAGTCAGGGAGTCAGGCCTAACTTTAGTGGATCTGTCTATGGGCCTTATGTAACAGGATCGGGTGAGAATAGGTGTGAGCATCTGTGTGTGTGTGTGTGTGTGTGTGTGTGTGTGTGTGTGTGTTTGTGTGTGTGTTTGAAGGGTGATTGTTGTTTAGTAATAGAAGAAGATGTGGTTTGTTGTTGGATGTGTTTTTGTGTGGTGGCATTTGGTTGTGGAGGTGGAATTGTGTTTAGTAAAGTGTTGGAGGGAATAAAGATTTGCACTTGTGTGTGTGTGTGTGTGTGTGTGTGTGCGTGCATGCGTGCGTGTGTTCGTGCCGTGTGTGTGTGTGTGCGTGTGTGTGTGTATGTGTGTGTTTGGCCCTTTGATTTGACACGTGGCAGTATCGACTTGTTCAGCTACCGTGTGTCCATTTAGACACATTTGTTCCCTCCATCACGAGTGCATCCACTTCATTCATTGATTTGTTTATTCGTGCTGTTTGACTGTCTTCAGATTCCCAGTGAGTGATCATGGCTATCTGTTTTTGCCGCTTGCCTTATCCATCAGGTTTGATTTTCCACATCTGAAAGTCTGTGTGTGTATTAAATGCGTCTGGAATATAGATTGCATTAACTGGCACTTTGTGTGTGTGTGTGTGTGTGTAATTTATATGTAAAATAGGAGGAAGTCCAAGGGCTGGAAGGATAGATTGGATAAGCATTTGATTCTAACAGCCGTAGCTCATTAGGCTGCGAGCCTCTGCGATTGGCTGGACCTGATGGCTGCTGATTAATTCATCCACTCAGAAACAAGATCATCCTTCGGGTGGGGGGGGGGAGGTAGGGGGCACGGTGTAAAGCGGAAAAAAGTAAAAGATGGGGACCGGGACAGATAAAAAACACAAGTGCTGGTCACGGTCAATTGAGTTCTGTCTCCATGTATTAGAGTTCTCATACCTCTCAACACATCCAAGGAAGCCACTAGGACTAGGGTGGAGTGGTGAGGAGAACCTTCTCCAGAAGACACTAAGGGCTTGGAACAGTGTACCAGGGATACAGGTGTGTGTGTGTGTGTGTGTGTGTGTGTGTGTGTGTGTGGACTACACTGGCTTTACATTATCATGGGTGGTGGTTGTATAGCTAGAAAATAAACCTGTTTGTTTGATGTTTCAGCAAAGGTATGGAGAGACTGGACTTGTTTATTTCCATGCTGTGTGTGTGTGTGTGTGTGTGTGTGTGTGTGTGTGTGTGTGTGTGTGTGTGTAGACCGTGTCCTGTGTGTAGATTGTGTCCTGCTGTCGGGTCCTCTGTAGTTTCCATACTTTGGATTTGCCAGCTGACTTTTTGTTGGGCATGGTGGCTGCATTATTAATTGATTAATTACTCATTCATCATTTATTAAACCAGGTGGTGCTTTTGATATTTAAATCAGGTGCATGTTTAAAAAGAGAGGGGCCATACTCTCTCTCTCTCTCTCTCTCGGTTCACCGGAACACAGTGTTGAAACAGCATCCAGAAGATAACTCGAGTCAGAAACTAGCACTTACATAACTGGAAAAATGAATTGAAATTGAAGTTGACATTTGATGTAATTAATAATTCTATTGAGTACAATGTGCATTTACATAAAACCAAAAATAATGTAAAATAAATACATATAAAATAAATAAATACATACAGTTTGTTTGGTAAATAAACTTAACAAATACAGAAATACCTGTAGAGAATAATAATTTAGATTGTGGAAAATGTTACCAGTATTGATACAATGTTACAAGTGTTATCGGGTTATTACAATAGCATGTCATTCTGTTAATTGGAATGCCAGATATACGATACGTTTTCTTTCAAGTCTTGACATTAATCTGTGAACCAGTGTTACATTACATTACTTTACATTTGGCTGACGCATTTTTAACCAAAGCGACTAACAACATGGTAAACAGTTTAAGTTTAAAAAATCTACAATTTAAAAACGGTAGAGTACAGTAAGAATAAGTGCATTAGTGAGTGCTGTTTTTAACAGTTACGTGTCAGTTTAAGACTGCTGGTAAGTGCTAGGATCAGCAAGACTTGTTGTAAGTGGTGCTATGAGAGGAGATGTTCTCTAAAGAGCTGGGTATTCAGGAGTTTTTTGAAAATGGAGAGGGATGTCCCTGCCCTTGTAGGGACTAGGAGGGTATAGCGGTAGCCAGCTGGTACATAGCTGTGTAGTTGTGTAAACCTCCCTCCCAAGGCCTTATGAGACGTGCTAGTGAGAGAGCTAGCAGCCTGGGCTTTTAGCTCGATTGCTAGCACATTCAACTCCCGATCTAAGTTGCTGCTGTTTGCGCGTTCGAGTCCAGGACGCGTCTGAGCCATGTGGTCAACACCACACCAGGAGCCATATTTGACTCTTGTTTATATTCTCAAGTTGGCGAGCCCTAAAAATTGGACTGTGTGATAACTTCTACCACATCCACCTCACATGGAGATATGCATTGCCTACAGTAACTACAGATGCACTATCGATTCACACATCACATCAGATCACAGTATCACATAAGCTGAAGAAATAACTTTTCTTTGAGTTAGATGGAGGTACATGTACTCATTAGCATAGCTGTTGGTATCCTGAAAAGAAACCAGATACATATCATTCCCTTATATCTTAAGGGTTGTGCACATGATATAGGCTGGTACACAGCACACAGCCTCATAGTAATTAGTAAACCTATGTATGTATTTCTGGACAGTGTAACTAGAAGAGAAAGTAAAGACATGGCTACTTTTATAAATGTTAAAAAGATACATCTTTTAAAAAGGCTAATGAGGTGTAGTAGTACCTCTGCATAGTGCTGATAAAATTGGCCAAAAAGGATGAATATTCCTTCTAAAATGAACACAAAGATTCAAACCAATTTCAGTATCTATTCTTACCACAGGGTAATTAGAAGTTAAAATAGAGACAGGACTACGATTATTAATGTTAAAAACATACATCCTTTAAAAGACTAATTAGGTCACAGTAGACATTGGTAGAACACACTGTTGCTCTGAGTGAGCTGAGCTGTTTGAACAAAGGTCTTTTGACACGGAACAAGGAACAATATTAAAACCATTTAGAACCTGTCATGCATGAAGCTTACTTCATTTCAAACCCAAAAATGCAATAAAATGTTAAAACTTGACTTTCAGTCCTTTTCATACCATGTCGGAACTCCATACTCATTTTGGTGAATGTTCTAGAGCTATGTCTTCAGTGTGAAGTATGATATAATGGTAGGTAAACTAGTTTACATTATCTTCCTGAGAACCAGTTGTGATATTTTCACCTATTTTGGGTAAAAAAAACATATTCATTTTCTTATTACAGTATGTCCACTACACTGTAGTGGATAAACTGACCATTTTATTATGAAAAATACCAAACTTAAAAGATAAAGATGGACAGATTATGCCTTAGAGTAAACCATACCGGTTAATATTAAAAGAGAGACTATTTATTACTCTATTTATTACTATTTATTCGACCTATATTTTACCTTCAGCACTGATAATACTCGAAGCAATTCTTTGTTTTGCTAATACTTTAGTAGTTTGTGATGGTAACATCAAATAAATGAGCAATTACATGCGATGCCCAGTTTGTGGTCTTGTTCGATATGTGATAAAAGCTCAGCATGCGGTCACATAGGTTTACATTGTGCTGTTTGATTACTGCAGGTCTTCTTACCTGGACCACCTGGTGCAAATTGAAAACCCTCGGGAAACTATTGCAAGGGAGCTCAAAAAATAAATGCTCACCTCAGTAAGAATAAATCCCTTTTGGGGGCTCCATAGCTGGGGGTTCTTACCTGGGTATGTTTTGTGTATCTTTTTGGGCCACCTGGTGCAAACGTCCTCAGGATCTCCCCCATGCACGGTGGAGACTATCAGGGCTGCTTTGTTGTTGTGCCATTTTGTGATCGCTAGCTCAGAATTCTCTTTGACCACCGACAATATTGCACCTCTACCCTACTATTCTACCTGGTGCCAGTTGAAAAATAGGAGAGGAGACTTCCTGTTAGAACAAACTCAGGCCTCTAAATGTATTTTTTCCCCTTATAAACTTCAAAGTTCTGCATTAGACCGTTTAGAGAAGAAAGGGCAAAGACCTTTAGGCTAAGTAGGGTTTGGCATGCCTGGAATAAATTACTTGACCAGACTGCTGCTTCCTTTACTGATCTCCATTCAGGTCACTTACTAGATCAGTTATCAGATATCACTATATATTCGAATTTGGAAGATTCTTTACCCTACTCTGCACAGAGCTCCTTCGTTTAGGGAGGTATCCGTGGCAACACTCTCAGTGTTCCTCCATTTACATAAAGCCTTTATCCCTCAGGTGTCACTCTATCCGGGTTTCAGGACATTGGACAGCGCTGCAGCAGAGACGACCTTTGTTACATTTCAGAAGAAAATCACATTCTATCTCATCTTAGTCTTGATCATGATAATTAATATATAACTAGATGTACCGCAGAGCGGTACAAAATATGACCGCCGCCCAGTCCAGCACATTTTTTCCACAAAAATAAATCACGCTGAAAGGCCTATATGATTCTAACTGTCTCACTAAATTGCATTAGTCACACTCAATTCTCACTGGTATCTGCTAGACAACAAGTACCAAAACATGATTAGTTCATAGATTTCACATGTAAAATTAATTTTATACAACCCCACCCCCATCTTGCCTGTTCATAATTCTGAGAAATTCTTGAATTGTGTGCATGTGTGCGTGTACAGGTTTATGTTTATGTGTGTGTGTGTGTGTGTGTGTGTGTGTGTGTGTGTGTGTGTGTGTGTGTGTGTGTGTGCGTGCTTGTGTGTTTGCCTGCGTATGTGTGTTTGTGCATGTGCATGTATGCGTACATATGTCTACTGTGTGAGTATGTGTCATACGTATGATTACTGTGAATGTATGTGTGTGCGTGTGTATCTGTTTATGCACATGTGTGCACATGGAATGGGTTAACATGATCCCTGGAGGCAAACATACGGAAAAAATTGGTCATCCTAGGCCCTACGGTTCTCAAGATATTCACAGAAAACTGTGTCTGCCCTACCCTCCTTTCGGTGGGTCCAGTACAGCGGGGGGGCTACAGATCAAAACGAAAAACTACGGTTCCATGCTATCCATGTGGGGTTACATGCCCACCAAGTTTCGTGTACGGTCTTTCAGTGTCCCGGGAATCCTTGGTGGTGTACGGTCACTAAATGTACACATAAATTATTTTATTGTAAGGCCCCCCATGAACGAAAGTTCACAAAACTTGGCATGCATTTGGAGGGTGTCATAATGATCCTACACTTTCAATTTCGTGCAGTTTTGACCATGTCAGCCAGAGATATTGTGATGAAAACACTTAATTTTTTGCTTTTTAATTTTTAACTAGGTGGCGCTATACATGAAATAAGTGGTAATGGGATGGGTTGACATGCCCCCTTAAGACCAACATACAAAAAAAAGGTGGACCTCCTAGGCCCTACGGTTCTCGAGATATTCACAGAAAACTGTCTCCGGCCACCTACAGGCCAGTTGGTGTATAGTAACATAAATTAATTTATTGTGTGGCCCCCAATGAATGGAATTCCACGGAACTTGGCGTGCATTCAGAGGGTGTCATAATGATCCTACACTTCCAATTTCGTGCAGTTTTGACTATGTTAGGTCACAGATACCTGTGATTACAACACCTCATTTTTACTTTTTTGTGTTTATCTAGGTGGCGCTATACATGAAATGAGTGGTTATGGAATGGGTTGACATGGCCCCTTGAGATCAACATACAAAAAAAAAATGGTCCTCCTAAACCTTACGGTTCTCGAGATATTCACAGAAAACTGTGTCTGCCCTACCCTCCTTTCGGGGGGTGCAGTCCAGCGGGGGGGCTACAGATCAAAACGAAAAACGATGGTTCCATGCTATCCATATGGGGTTACATGCCCACCAAGTTTCGTCTACCCCGGTCTTTCAGTGTCCCGGGAATCATTGA
>NW_027468564.1:44899210-44901710 GCF_046254945.1 Alosa pseudoharengus
TCTCGCCTGCACCCCAGCCACAGTAGGCCCGCACGCTTGGGTGGGTTGGAACCCTGACAAGACGAAGAAGAAAGTGTTTGGTCTTTCAGACCCAAATAAAGAGCAGACCAGATTAGGCCTTTTGTATTGATGTATGTGTGTGTGTGTGTGTGTGTGTGTGTGTGTGTGTGTGTGTGTGTGTATGGTGGGGGGGGGGGGGGGGGGGCATCTACATATCTTGAATAATGACTCGAGGATTATGCAGCACCATATGACACCCTCTGCCAAAGGAGAGGGGCGTTGTCAGGTTAATGTCTGTGGTCACAACCGAAACTAATGCTAGATGAAATTAGCTTGCTTTTCCTTTACTTTCATTTCATAATCTTTCCTCTGCCGACACCTTTTTCTGCACCTAAGACGTGGCAGGGGTGTTAAGGAGGGATGTGATTTGGTTAAGAGATGAGACTATGAGATGGGGACAGAACACATTGGAGTGTGTGGAGCATAAAGGTGCATGTTTTTTGGAGGCAAGATGGCATGGAGCAATATTTCCAAAGTATATATTTTTTTTTGAGGCTGTACGTTTTAGCTGTCTTTTTGAGTTTGTCCTTTTATTTTATGAAACCCACCAGCAAAATGAACCCAGAAATTCTCTCATGTCTCACTTTTGGTAGCAGAAACAAGATTTTTTGGAGGCAATACAAACTGTGCTCGGATTTAATTGCTGATGATGCGCCCTTAGTCCCACTGGGAAAAAGGACAGTTTAATAGACAGAGCAATTGTGTGTGTGTGTGTGTGTGTGTGTGTGTGAGTGTGTGTGTGTGGGGGGGCTCATTCTTCTCTTACTATAAATGAGTGTATTTTCAATAAACAGAAGGCCACAGTAAAGATCCAACGTGTAGTTTATGTTGCCAAAGACAGAAGTGTCCCTGTCCTGTAAAGTTCTAACTAATAAATACTGTTGCCCACTGTTACAGTACATTTCACAAATTAGCCTACATGCATCTCTGTGTCAGGATTTATAAGTACACAACAACAATTCTACATTACTTTGCTTGTACTGTATTTATACAATTTTTATTGCATGTACCGGTACTTGGGAATGGATGTACAGTATCATGTTGCAACTGTCATTGAGTTAGACACATGTCTCTTTTTTGTCTTTCTCTGTGAGGATGACCATACAGTTAACTAATACTGTGAAAAAAACAGGAAGTGTTTAGCAGAATATGTCTCCGATGTCACATTATTTCTGTGTACATTCAGTCTTTTCATTTTCTGTCTGTCATGAAATCATATCCTGCATCTTTGTATATCAATGTTTACAGTTAGAATGCTTCATTTCTCCAGATCGCTCTTACTTTTGGGTTTCTTCTACTGTAAGTCATCTGCAACCTTTACATCTGTGCATTTCATATCACCTTCCTCTGTGATGATTCACGATCCTGAACTTTCTGTTACATCGAGGGATTTTTTTTTCCTTCAAAAAACACCCCATTCCCGCTTTCTACATCCCCTCTCCCTTCTACAGTGGTTATATTTCACCCGCAAGATTTTGACATCTGACTGAAGTCGGGTGGGCCTGGTCCTTTCAACCAGCAGCATGTTGCACCAAGGGACAGCCAAAATCCATTCCAGCTAATTAGATCTTATTACCGCAACAGGGGTGAGACCTTCCCCGAAATAGACAGATTCACACTAACTAGCACTTTACTCCCCCTTCAAATGTTACACTCGCAGTCCTCAGAAGGCACACGATAATGAATCAGACACATTAAGATAACGAGTGGCCAAAAATATGACTGTTTGACATCGTAAATGTTGCTAATGAGATCTGGTGTCGGGCTAAATATGGAGATTCTGTCGCCAAGTGGAAGAGAATCCAGGGCAACACGTTGTATATAATGCCACAGTGACATTTAACAACTAAATTACATTTCTCGGAAAATGGACGCGCTGAAGTTCTAGATCTACAATCTGTGGTTTGTTATCGGTCTGATTCAAATAACAAACTGTGAAAAGAGAAGAAAGAAAGAAATGGCACCTGTGTGTGTTTCTTCACAGAAGGTAGCCCAATATAGCATCCGCATCACAAAGTCACAAGACGAGGTGTCTTGACGCACCTCTGTGATCTTCGGCAACACTTTGACTTTTCGACACACGCGGGCGTTCTTATTTAAGGAAGAGGTTGTATTATTTATGCCTCTACATTATACATCACCCGTCAGCAGCAGGTGATGACTGAGCCCATTTTTTAACGGGGAAAAAAAAGCAGTTTTACTGTGCGGCTGAAGGATGGCGTGTGTGTGTGTGTGTTTGTGTGTGTGTGTGTTTGTGTGTGTGAAGTGTGTGTGTGTGTGTGTTTGTGTTTGTGTGGGAGGAAGGGATAAACAAACAAACAAAAACAATAATCAAAAACACATGAGCTTATTCATGCAGAGCTAAGGAAAGTGAGTGTAGTAGAAAGAGGCGTGTGCAGTTTGCGGTAAATTGCACCCTTGGCTGAGCTCTGGGTGAGAT
>NW_027468564.1:44904210-44911710 GCF_046254945.1 Alosa pseudoharengus
TTTCAATCCAATCCAGTGACACAAATGCATGGTCTCTCCCACTCGTGCACTGTGCCTGTCAAAACGTTCGATCTAACGAATGTCAGTCTACCTGCCATGATCAGTGGGACCTGGCCCCACGGTTCCTCCAGCACACCACAAGCCTTTGGTGGAACTCTTGACAAGCATCAGACACCAGACCTTAGGGGGAAAGGAATGGAGAGAGAGAGACAGAGAGAACTTGGAAAAAGAGAAGAGGGGAGTAGAGAAAGCAAGAGAAAGAGAAGAAGGGAAAAAAGTTGGTCGCTGAGCTCAAAGTTTGCATTATCCAGTGTTCAGCGCACTGATTATGGCAAAAGACGCCATCTGCTTCGGGGACGCCGGCTCCCCTAGCAGTCCTCTATAATTTACCAAACAAAAAGTTGCCTCTCCATCCAGAAAGAGGGGCTCAGGAGGGACCGGCACTCGCTTCTGCTCGGCCTGGAGACGGCAGGCAGGTGTGGGTCTCCAGTGGGCCCATGCATGCCTTCACTATGTGCTTACGTCTCTCTCTCTCTCTCTCTGTCTCTCTCTCTATATCCCCCTCTCTCTCTCTCTCTCTCTCTCTCTCTCTCTCTCTCATACACATCACCAGTGGCACTCATTAATTAGTGGAGGTAACCAATTAATCAGTTCCATGCATGTGGATTGCCTGATTGCAAAATGGAATTGAGTTGCATGCGCCTCATTAGAAGGTAATATCACTGTGTGCCTGCAACCCCCCCCCCCCTTGACCTGGAGGAAAGAGCAGTGGACAAAATTACCCCATTCATCTTGGTTGACGACGGACAGATTTTAAGATGCACAGATTCAATTTGAAACAGTGTGCGTTCGGAATCAATGAGTTTCCCATTTGAGCAGTGAGCTTCCAAAGTCATGCTACAGGAATGGTATCAGTGCCGTTACACAAGCCCACTGTCTCCCATCTGGTGTCGGGGCAGCAGCAGTCCAGAAATAGACTCAATTACCCCCACAGACGTTCAAAATAGAAACCATACGCGCACACACATGCACACACACACACACACACACACACACACACACACACACACACACACACACACACACACAATACAACTGAGTGAAATGAAGAAGAAAATACAACTAAGTGTAATGTTATTGTGGACGCAATAACAAATCTGCAATTTCAAGCTAATAGAAACGAGATTAGTTGATGATGAACTGCAGATGAAGATCTATTGTTTTTTCTTCTTCTTTTGGTTGAGAGAGAGAGAGAGAGAGAGAGAGAGAGAGAGAGAGAGAGAGAGAGAGAGAGAGAGAGAGAGAGAGCAAAGACAGTCGCTTGTAGTGGGGGGGATAAATAAGTCAAGACATAAACTCCCTGTGATATTTACAGGGGGAACCTCATTTATTTAGCAGTCAATTGAAGTGTCTCGGCTAAGTGTCAGCTCTATTGCATGTAGCTAATAAAGCCCCTGCAACTTTTTAACCGATAAAAAATGTTCATTACCTCTCAGGGTTCAATGGGTTTTTATCCCGCCTATTAAGAGGGTTTTAAGCCGCTTGTTAAGGTGGCCATTAATTCTCCCCGGCATTGATCCGTCAACTGAAGTGCGGGTGGCAGCCAAATACCATATTTCCAGAACGGTTTCGCTTTTGCGCGCGATATGCTTACATGCTAATTATCTTTGAAATGGTGAACCCATGCTCCCTTTTGCTCAACATCAGTGATGAACAACGTGAGTGGCTTGTGTGGTTAAGTGGTTATTACATGAACAACTCCAGCAATTAGTTGATAGGGGGAAAATGCCTGTGTCTCCTGTGAAGGTTGGAGTCAGGTTTGTTACCTTGATGTGTGTTTTCTCCAGGAGGGAAACGTTGTCCAACACATTATATATATACCACATGATTCCCTCCCTAACACACACACACACACACATGCTCACACTGCTGGAAATGTTGCCTTTTAAGACCAATTCACAACATAGTGACCTGTAAGTTATCCCCAATACATCCTTTTCATCCCTCATACATCATATCTCATGTTTTCTCTCATTCCCAGAGCAGATTCAGTTTGCAGTTTCAGTGGCTATGTTTGCCATTAACAGACGTGCTATCTATCTATCTATCTATCTATCTATCTATCTGTCTATCTATCTATCTATCTATCTATCTATCCATCCATCCATTAACAGACATTCTATCTATCTATTTATTTATCTATCTCTCCATCCATCCATTCATCCATCTATCTATCCATCTGTTCATCCATCTATTTATTCTACACCCTTTTAGTTGTATTTTTACAGTGGCTTCCTCCCCTCCCCTCCATGCTTCCTTCTCTATCCCTCCCTCCCTCCCCTCCATGCTTCCTTCTCTATCCCTCCTCCCCTCCCCTCCATGCTTCCTTCTCTATCCCTCCCTCCCTCCCCTCCCTGCTTCCTTCTCTATCCCTCCCTCCCTCCCTACTGGGTTTGTGCTCCATTATGTCCGTGGGCAGGTTTCCATCTGTGCCTGGCAGCTCTAGTGATTGATCCCGCAGTCCTGCTGGCCCTTCCGTGGCCGGAGTCCAAGGCACCCTTGGCCTGGCCTCATTTGGGGCAGAGTAGGGTGGGGTGGGGTAGGCTTTGGGGAATGGGGGCAGGGTAGGGTGGGGTAGGCGTGGGGGAATGGGGGCGCGTCGTTTGGGGGTGGGCGGATGGACCTCTGTTCTTGTCAGGTCCAGGAGAAGGATGACCTGTCGAGGGCGGGCGATTGAGCTCTTTCGAATTGTGTGGCCAGTTCTTGGCCGAGCCAGTGGCTAGGGGATGCTGAAGGTCAGACACCCAGATGGGATGACTGACTGACTGACTGACTGACTGACTGACTGACTGGCTGACTGACTGACTGACTGACACCGCGGCGACAGATTCAGGCAAGAACTCATATAAGCAGCCAGGGATAAATAAGAGGGGAAAAAATATGTTATGCCCACACAGGCAAATAGACATTTGAACACACACACACACACACACACACACACACACACACACACACACACACACACACACACACACACACACACACACACACACACACAAACACACACACACACACACACACTGAGAGCTCTGATGGTCCACACTGGCTATTGTCATGCCCACATACAGTACACACATGCATGCTTTACAAACACTAAGACTCTCACCTCACTAATAATCACATATGTATGTATTCAACATACTGTATGTCTGTATACTGAACAAGTACATATTCATGGATGGACATGGATTAAGATTAGTTTTAGACTAAAAGATCATTTAAATGCACATCCCCTCTGAAAAAGAGCTTTTGGTCTAGGACTATGCTTACTTCATGCCTGGGAACCCAGCCTAAATATATTTAAAAGTGTTCGGTGATAAAGTAATATAAGTGATCTGTGCATGTAAGCTTGTGCGTTAAATATTTGGTGAAGGTATAATTCATTCACGGAGAAAAAAGAGAGCAATTCACATGCACAGGAGCACTGTCACTGTGTTACCGGTCAATGGCAGGCGTTTGACTAAATGTCAGTGGCTCTCATGAGACGGGGAAGATTTCATGCCCAGTTCAATAACTTAAAGAATCATCTCACATCCTCTCTCCACTGAAACCCACTTTATCTCAATAGGCACAGCATGGCAAGGTATTAATACGTTTGTACAATCATAGGAAGCTTCTGCTCCTCGAAAATGAGCCACACACAATTCCTTAAGCTTTCTAATCCTCTAGAGTCCGGATCAGTACTTTTGAGGTTGTCTGACCTGCCTTGACTTTTTAAAAATATATTTTATATGTAATCTTAAAAACTTCAAATCCAAGTTACAGCATATGCTTATATGTGCCCTGAAGCTTGCAGTTTATTTTCCTTTTATGAGCCCTACAACCTAATTTGGCCTGAAACTGTAGAGTTGTGAAGCTAGTCATATGCAGTATGCTATGTATTAGCTGGTTTAGTGTACACAGACAGTGATTGTGAGTTAGTGATGCCTTTTTGTTAGTAGTGCAGTAAATACTTTGGGTATGCGGGGGTGCTAATGTGTCACTTCATCAGTTGGTCCAGAGTGGTGTTTTTGTTAGTGGTTGCGTGCCATTGTTGTTCATTACGTGCCACATCAGCGTGATGTGTTTTGCATTTTGGTGGGAACGGAACACCACTCACTGACAGGGGGCTCCGTAACCTCAGGCTCACCGGTATCCTTCACCAACCGCAATACTGCCCTGAGAGACTGAGTCAGCTACTTCACTGAGTGTGTGTGTATACGTGTGCTTGTGTGTGTGTTTGTGTGTGTGTGTGTGTGTGTGTGTGTGTGTGTGTGTGTGTGCTTGTGTGTGTGTGTGTGTGTGTGTGTGTGTGTGTGTGTGTGTGCGTGCGTGTGTGTGTGTGTGTGCGTGTGTGTGTGTGCGTGTGTGTGAACAAGCGCTGATGAGGTTGAAGCCTCAGTGCCCTCCGATCTGTTTGTTCCCTAGTGAAGGGTGTACTGTATTGTGGAGGATAACAAGCATTGATTTGTTTGATCTGAAAAGATGAACACATGCACATCGATGTCCTGGATGAGTGAGAAGCATTTTAATACCTTCATGTACGGATAATTGGACTGACTTGAGCAAAAAAAGAGAAGAAACAAAAGATTAGGCAAAAATCTTTTATGATACTTGTTGCAACATATGGGAAACATCAATGGCCATTGAATATATCCGTATGTCTGTGAAGCAATACTGTGGGAATTATTGAGCAGGGTAGTAGTAGATTAATAGGAACATGTGTGGATGTAATATGAGCTATACGTAGATTAAGTAAACCCATCAGGTATCCATCACCTGCTGTGTAGCGAGTGAAAGCTAGAGATCAGCTCTCCGCTTCAGCGACATAACGAAATTAAGCCAAGATGCCATGTGTTACAAATCCGAGTCGAGGATGTTGTGCGAGAGCTCGCCTCGCTGTCAAAATTACCCCCTCTGTTTCCCCATCACTCCTGGCAGCGTCAGAGAGAATAAAATTAAACTCCCCTCCGATAACACTCTGTCAGGGCATTTTTTTTTATTATTATTTATTTTTATTTTTTTAGATGAGGTGCAATTTAGACGAGCTCTGGTATGCGCGGGATGGATGGGAGCCGCAAAACGCGGGCAGCTCATTTGTTTGCGTTATAAACATGTGGCTGCTTTAGGCTTCAAAGGCCACGGCAAAGGAGAAAATATGACACTGATGCATGATCATTTGCGTGCCGCAGAATGATTGATGCCACGCCGGGGAATCGCTAAATTTCCACAATTTGTTTGGAGCCTCAATGGAGGACTACCGAGCATTAATAAAACATTATCAATCATTAGTGTGCGATGAGAGAGAGAGAGAGAGGAGAGAGAGGAGAGCGAGGAAGAGATTGAGAAATAGACAGACAGAGAGTGAGAGAGAGATAGCGGAGGAAGTAGAGGGAGAGAAATAGAGAAGTGGGTGTGATGTTGAGTGTGAGACGTTGGATAAGGGTGGGGCAAATTAGTCTGCTGTTCTAGCAAAGCAGCTATCGGCTCTTATTCCATGAACTGCCCCCCCAACCACACACACACAGCTACACCCCCACCCCCCAGCTTCGACTCTTTTGCTCCTGGCTTGCTTATTTGCAGCACTCTTTTCACATCACAATGGATCAAAGAAGACAAACCCAGGGGCCACAAACACTATCCAGCCAGGCACTCTGCGTGTTTCCTGTAATGCTAGCATATTAGCATATAGTAGCATCTGCCTAGCACTCACTGTGCTCTGTAGCTTCTAATCACAAATGACAGTTCTGTTGCTTCTTTGGGCTTTGTACTTATGTATATAAAGACCTTATGGGGTGTCTGGGGGTCTGTAGGTGCTTGCCATAACAAATATCACAGTTTTGAGGTAATGAGCTCATGAAAAAATCCCAACATCCGCTTACAAATTGTGGCTCGCTTTTTTAGCACGTCTTTGACCGAAAACATCTGAGAACAGGCATATCGACTTGTTTGTAGTCATTGATGTTGTTTTGACAGTGCATACCTGTCAACACAAAAGCACAGCTCAAGAAGGCAAAAAAGGAGATGACTAAAGGTATAGTCAGAATTAGAATACATGTGTGGCTTTAAATAAATATAAAATGAGTGGGAGGGGGGGCTCGGAAAGATCAAAAAATTTCCTTTTTTCCATTATGCTTTATTTTTTTTGCAATTCCTCTCCGTGCGGCCTTATAAATCTCTCATGTTAAATATAGAGATCTGCGTCAAGAAAGAATGGAGACTGGAGAAAATAATTAGTCTCTACAGAGGAAGTGGGGAGGCAGTGAGGATTTTTTCCTTCTCTTTCTCTCCGAACGTGTCACTTTCTCTCTTTCTCTCTCCCTCCTTTTCTTTCACTTTCTTTCTCCCCCGCACAATCAAAGGAACAAAGGCTGGGCATTGTTGATGTACCTGTGAAGTCTTGTTTGCTCAGATTTCAATGTCGATAATTAAACAATAACTACTGAGAGATGGGATTTGGGAGACGTGAGCGCACTTTCAAATCCAAGAGTGTTGATGGCATCAACAGCAGCAGCAGTTTCCGACAGTTTCCAATTCACCATCTCCCACCAACACCCAGCTATTCAGACATGCAAAAACGAACAAGAATGCCATAACTGCTGACCCCATACAATGTCAGCTGGCACAATTGTGATGACACTCGCAATTTGAGATGGTTTTGAAGGTGACGTGTTTTTTTGTCCTTTCCCGAGGGAGCGATTAAGTTAATAGCATAATGCCTCCACAACACGCGTTCAAGATGGAGGACGAGATGGCACAGGTGCAAGATAATTACACACCTGCGACTTGAATCCCTCAAAAAGCAATATGTCTTTATTCTCAGGGCTTTGTCAAGCGCATCTAAATGACACCCGCGAGTTGAACAGACACACAGTAGCGATGTGACGCTGGGCCTCACACACTCTGAGGTGATTGTTTTGTGGACACCTGCAGGACCGCATGCGTTATGTGGGGGTTATGCTCAGGGAGGGTTTGTTCTCCTCAGGATCTGTTTCTCTTTTCTGTTCTTATACTGCAGAACGATTAAACACACACTGGGATAATTCAGTGCAATACAACTCCCAGAAATACATTTTGTTTCATGCCAACACAAGAGGTAAATAGATACACTTCAATGGGTTGTCAGCAGGGGGCGCTGTAAGGGGCTACTTTTCAGAGCCATATATAGAGAGTTTGGACAACTGAAATCATGGCCGCCATATTGCCTCCCCACGTCGGATGATTCTACAGTGTAACTCTATGGAGTTAATGCAGTATTTTGAAATCGTTTTTCGCCATTAACAGGCATATACTTTATATTATTTGTCAGTATGTAAAAGACCCTTACGGAAATATTCCAGTGTATATTTACCTTTGATATCTTAAATGGCCCTGTAAAATGCTCTTTGTAGTGAATGACTACGCCTAATCAGTCTCGGGGCAATGTTTACATGGAATGCTAGCGGAAAAGTTAATGCCAGG
>NW_027468564.1:44916710-44924210 GCF_046254945.1 Alosa pseudoharengus
ACACGTGCTGTATATACCATACACATGTACACATATGTATATGTGGGCGACTACATACATATGTATATCCATACTACTGGGCATATTATGTCTTTCATATATTTTATTGGCCAGACAGGCGTCAGATGCCTTGCCTGAGATTACTGTTAGTTTCACTTGTAATGTTTTTGTTTTTTAATAAGATGGAACTGCATCACTTGAAGAGAATGGGTTGGCATGCGGGCAGTGCCCATTATGGTGGCGGGGGGGGGGGGGTAAAGCCCATGGAGATGCTGGGTTCTGGGAGTCCATCTTACCCACCCGCCCTAAGCGGTAATTTCCTCTTTACTTGTCGAGTCATCAGTTCACCATGAGAACACCGCAGCGAGGCAGGGATCAAAACTCTCCCGGTGTCGTTAGACGATGTGGCAATTTCACAACAGGCATCACACCCCTGCGTATATATATTGATGTGTATGTGTGTGTATGTGTGTGTGTTTGTGTACGGGTGTGTGTTTTTATGGAAACCATTAATCTTTATTATGCATTTATCCCAGAAGTGGGGATTCGACTGGGAAGGGGGGACCCGTGTCTTGGCTGATGCAGCGGGCCTAAAGTGTCTATTTTATGAGATCACTTGCTCAAGACTAAACCATAATCCCTAAATGTATGAATTTGCTTTCAAACTCTTTTTGATATTTAATTCATGAACGGCAGTACGAACGACTATAATAAATCTAGCACTCGGGGTCCAGTCAGGTGGATGGGATCTCTGTGTGTGGTCAGGTGACTCATTAAGTCACAAACATGAAAAAAAAAACATTTCATTTCAAACCCACAACTGTTTTAAAAAAGGCTTGCTTTTATTTCAGAGGTCTGTAAATGGCTATGCTGACACGGCAAATTTTCAATAATTAATGCGCTGGTTTATGAACAGAAATTTAGCAGTCCCAAACTAAATTGCATATTTAATGACCATCCTCCATCTACCACATTCCAATGTTGTGCAGAGCTACTCAGAAGCCAGGGCATCCATCTTGAAAGGCTTACATTCTGACACACCTTCAATGTTGCCTCCCACACACACATATCACAGACATACGGACACACAGACACACACACACACACACACACACACACACACACACACACACAGACACAGACACACACACACACACACACACACACACACACACACACACACACACCTTCAATGTTGCCTCCCGTTTCTTGTTAGCCTAGTGCCATCACCTAGCTAGCTAGTAAGCCATTTATGGTTCACTAGTTAACTAGTGACATTGACCTACTGCAACTAGTTAACTAGTGAGGTGTTTTGCCTTCACTAGTAAACATGTGCACATTTTTGGCTGTCACTCGTTAACTAGTGAGACTCAACAGCTGACTGGTATGCATTTTGGCCTTCACTAGTTAACTAGTAGACATTTCTGGCTCTCACTAGTTAACTAGTGTGCATATTTTGGCCCTCACTAGTTAACTAGTTCACACAAACATGGCTCACTAGTTAACTAGTTGACAAAAATGGCTTACATGTACATGACAATTATGCCTGATATTAAGATATCAGAATAAATGCTCAATCGGCTTGCCATACAGCACAGCACAGCACAACGCAACGCAACGCTACACTACACTACACTACACTACACAATGCAACACAGCAAAACGCAAAACACAGCAAAACACAGCACAGCACAGCACAGCACGACACAGCACCCGTTGCACCTTGGGCTAGTGGCTGTTGTACTGTAGAGTGATGGCTGTGCTGGCGTGATGGTGTAGAGCTCAGCCCCTCAGCCCCTCTGACTTCAGCTTGTTTGCGTCCAAGTTGGCGCGGGTGCTTACAGCTGCAGTTTCAGAGCGCAGGTCAGCGCTCCCCTGCTTACCATAAAATGGCTGGCATAAATTACCGCTGTATTGAGTGCATCAGTAGCACGCCGGGAAAGCCAGTCCGCTCTCTCTCTCTTTCTCTCTCTCTCGCTCTCTCTTTCTCTCTCTCTCTCTCTCTCTCTCTCTCTCTCTCTCTCTCTCTCTCTCTCCCTCTGTCTCTTTTCTTTTTCTCTCTGGGGTTTCACTACACCATATCCATATTAATCCACTAAAGTGGAACACAGTGGAGTTAATTTTATCAGCCCGTTGTAGTAACCATGTTCTGCTTAGTGTCTTACATAGCTGGCATAATGCTAGCACTGTTTTTTTCCCCTCCAACTTTTAGTTTTTTTCCCCCCTATAATTTACGTAAACCTCATTACAAAAATGTCATGTCAAAGCAACATGCCTCCAATTGAACCAGGAAAAAAAAAGAGGAACTATTCTTAGACAGTTATATTGAATTGCCACCCCTTTCCTCTTAACACACACACACACACACACACACACACCGTTGCCCCCACCACCATCCTCCACCATTTCCAGCCACTCCAGAAGTGAGGGCTTTCAAGCAGCGTGAGCTTCAGCCCACCCATCTCTTTTGATTGTGCACTTGTCTTGGGCCAGTGAATGTGCTTAGCCCCAGAAGGCCCCCCGCTTATAGATTGCTGACAGCTGCCTGGCAGTCCCCGACATGCACCGACAAAAAAATAATTATAATAATAAAAAATAACAACATAAAGAAATAAAGGACCCAAATAAATAAATAAATAAAACTGGCAATGATTCAGCAACCTGGGTGTATGTATGGGGCCTTTTTGTTTCCTATTCACACAGAATCAAAAAAAAAAAAAGAAAAAATAGTTAAGTCCCAAATCAATGAAAATGTAAAGTACCTTTCCAAGGTATTTATGCTGAGACCAGGTTTGGTATTGAAGGCCTTGACTCCATTTGGAAGGCTCTGGCACCATTCCTGCTCACACACACACACACCCCTTGAGAAAAAAAAAGCACTCACCCCCCCACCCCCCCTTCTTTTTTTCTATATCGGGACCCGGAGATGTAGACAACATTGGCAGGCGGGAGACAGGCCAGTTGATGAATCAAAGGGACATAGGCCCCCGTCCAATTACGAGACCCGTTTGAGATATAATCTAATCATGGTATTAAAACAGTATGCCTGTTGAATTAATTTTGAGCTCTTTGGGTTGCACACAGGTGACACTCCTAAGTACTGTCTGGATGGACGCTTTTTATTCCACTCCTGCCAGGAAGAGAATGAATGTATCCCTGCGCCCGCTGTGTTCCATCCATAATGTTTATAATTAAAAAAAAAGTTACTTGACAGCCTCTGATTGCCTTTTCTTTTCCCTATTTATGTCAGCCATTTTTACATCCACTTATGCCCCATCACGTCTTTTTATCTTTGTATATTAATTTAATGGTATTTAATCACAACTACCCACACAACTAAAGGCTAGGGTCACATAGGGTAGCTTTATTTTATAAAAAGCAGTTTTGGACTAAAGGAAGTTACTCGATTGCCTCGATTTGAATTAGGATATGCATTCATGAGACAGTATCATTATCTAATAAGCGAATGTCCAATCCATCTCCAGCTCTTTCTCTCTCTCTCTCTCTCTCTCTCTCTGTCCTTCATTTGGTCCTCTAACTAATCACTTTCACTAAACTCTGAGATTAACACTATCGGTTAGTCACCCCCCCCCCCCACACAGCGTGATTGCTTTGGGAATGGGAGTCTCAGATGGCCCAACGCGCCATAGGGACGTATACAAAAGAACAAACAAATAACTTGCGATTGACCAGAAGTGATTGACTACATTATTGATTGATCCTCTGCTCATTTGGAGAATGCCCCAGTGTTTGCAATGCATAAACGACAAAAAAAAAAGAAAAGTATAGCACGTTCAGCACATTGTGACTTCCCCGGATATAACACAGGGAGGGGAACGTTTGAGTCGAAAGGATTCGCCCGCTGTCTCGTTGGTACACAAATCCCAGCGGCTCTGCCCACGCCACTCAGCGGAGAGAGTGGAGGGAGTGAGAGATTAGGCACGGCACACAGCGTGTCTCTCCCGGTTGATATTTAGATTTCCCTTTAAAGCGTTGCCATCCGCATCAGGTGAGCCACCTGTCAGGCACATCGCCCATCTGGCGCCCATGCCACGGACCTCGCGGGCACGCAGATGTCGATAGGGTGTCGTCCGCTTTCACACCCATTAAACTCAGCCGCATGTATAGGGCTGCCACAGCGTTCAAATTCACGCGTTTCTGTTAATGTATATTTTTTGGGGGCTTTTTATGCCCTTAATTTGATAGGACAGTGGAGATTGACAGGAAGTGAGTGGGAGAGAGAGTCGGGGTGGGATCCGGAAAGGACCATGGGGCGGGAATCGAAACCCGGGTCGTCGGCGTACGGTGCAGGTGCCCCAGCCAGTTACGCCACGGCTGGGGCTCTGTTAATGTATATTTTCCTCTGGAAATCACATAATTGCAAACATATCTTTGGGCTGGTATGTCAAATGTCTCTGTTTGTGTGTGTGTGTGTGTGTGTGTGTGTGTGTGTGTGTGTGTGTGTGTGTGTGTGTGTGTGTTCATGAGGTAGGGGTTAGACTAAAATTCGAGTGACAGCACTCTTTGCCTTTTTCGGGGCAGTGCATTTTTACAGCTCAGGCAAAAGTGTTTTTAGGTTCCTCCTGAGATGGCTCCATGTAAACATGCCATCTGTTCAGCATCGTTTATGTGCAAACAGCCACCCTCCCTCCCTCTCTCTCTCTCTCTCTCTCTCTCTCTCTCTCTCTCTCTAAATGACGTCAGATGTCCTTAGTTTACCCTACAGTCTTCTGACAATGTTTATAAAAATATCATCTCAGCTGAAGTCGTTCAGTAAGGCCTTCTTCTACTGATGTGTTTCTGTTCTCCAATGTGTGTCATTTGTTTTACATACTACCCTTATTATTCACTTTACATTTATTACTTCAATGATTTTCCTTGGCAAAAATGTAATAAATCTAAAAGATTGAAGCTGGGTAGCAATTACTAATGGGTCTTTGGTGGGGGGCGGGGGAGGGGGGTCTAGGCAGGAATGAGATCTGTGAGGACTCTGTGGAGGACTGTGGCATCAATGAGCTACATGGACACTGTAATCCACATGGAGGAGTTGGGGGTAGATAGAATGGAGTGTATGTTGGAGGTGTGTGTCTGTGTGTGTGTGTGTGTGTGTGTGTGTGGGGGGGGGGTATGGGGTGGAAATTGCATCCAAATGGAGCAGCGTACTGTCTGCAAGGTGCATCTGCTAAGCGCTGACCTTCTGTTTTAGGCTCGGAATCTCAGGGTAATGAGATTCTGGCCGCCTTCAGAACACCATTCCCCCAACAGAGGCAGAAAAAGGGAAATGGAGGGTGAGGGGAAGACAATTGGGGGTTTAGTGGACCAGCGGCCCTCGATAGCAACCATCAGCAGAGTCCAACAGGAAAATAGAGAAATCTGCCACGGCTTGCCAGTGACGAGTGTGTGTGTGTGTGAGTGTGTGTGTGTGTGTGTGTGTGTGTGTGTGTGAGATGGGGGGATAAGAGGGGGGTGGCGTACAAGAAAGGAGAGTGAAAGAGTGAAATGAGGCAGCAATTCTCTCCATTTTGTTTTGCTCTGCTAAACAGTTCTATGGCTAGAGGAGCATGTCTTTAGTATGGTGTTCAGGTTAAGGATGGATACACTCTTATCTTTGTTCAGGCCAAGGGCATTTTTGTCTGGTGTGCACAGCAGCCAATCTGCCCATTTTTAGTTTGTAAACGCATTACGTGTGGATTTAAACTGATATCACAGGCAGTCAGCACGGGGACAAAGACATTCGCAACATTTGATTTCCTACCAGAGAGGGCTCTAATTGCATCCGTCTTACCTAAAAAAAAAAATATATATATATATTAATAACGAAACAGATAATGTCTTTATACCACAAGAAAGAACCATCTCTGGAAGAAAAAAAAAATGGCATGTCGTCTCACCTGAAGAGACAGAGGGGCCTTCGAATAGTCCTCCTGAATAGTTCTTCTCACTGGATGGCAAGGGCTCACAATGAAGAGCTTTACACACCACCACCCTCAAGACTTGTTACTGCCCCACTCCCAAAAGGACACTCGGAGTAAAACTGCACTCCATTTTGCCTGACAAGTCCCAGAGCTGCTTAACACAGAGGGTTCCTCCGTTAAGGGGTGCCAACGAAGAAGCGTATATATTTGTGACATCATGACAAACTGTTGTAGTGTAGCATTTTTCATGGCAAGAGACAAACCAAACACACACACACACACACACTAACACACACATGACAACCTGTTATAATTTAGCCCTTTTCAGGGCTGAGTGGTCAAACAGCAAAAAACTAGCAGACTTGCAGAGAACGGAAGGACTGTTGACTGGAGAGATACTCGAGTCGTGTAAAAATGCGGTGTCAAGATCGCGAGCAGTGAGGGGCTGTCTCCTCCTCCTCCTCAGGTCTCAACATCTCTCTTCCTCTTCATCATCATCTGTCCATATCTCTGTCTCCATCTCTTTCTCCCTCCCTCTCTTTCTCTCTCTGCCTACTTGAGAGGGGTTGTGGGATAATTAGAGTCTGTGTGTTAGTCATGGTCATAATGAGAGCAAACAACAGAGAGAGAGAGAAAGAGAGAGAGAGAGAGAGAGAGAGAGAGAGAGAGAGAGAGAGAGAGAGAGAGAGAGAGAAAGAGAAAGAGAGAGGGAGAGAGAGAGAGAGAGAGAGAGAGAGAGAGAGAGAGAGAGAGAGAGAGAGAGAGAGAAAGAAAGAGAGAGAGTCAATGAGTTCTGGGGACCAAAATGAAACAAGGGCTCAAGAGTGTTGTTATTCCATATCAAAGTGAAGTCGAATCCTTCGCAAGTCGCATGAGTCACGGAACTCGGAAATGGGCAAGAGGGCTTGTCTACTGTAAATCGATAATTTAAATCTCGCCAAGAATGCCAAGGGCTGAATATAACTGTGTTTTGTTGCACATAATTAACTTGAATAGACCTGCAACTTGGATAATTGGTTTAATTTCTATAATCATTACTTTGCTGTTAAACATGGCCGTTATCTCGGCATCTTTTGTTCAGCTAATAATCACCCATCATGCTTCACTCTCGTCTCTCTCCGTGTACTCTCGCTTGCTTGTCTTTCTCTCACTCTCTTCCTGTCTCACTCTCTTCCTGTCTCACTCTCTTCCTGTCCTCTCTGAACTGTATCTCAGTCGAAGAAGCCCAGAGACTCTATGCCAAGCCGCAAAGCAGTGCAATGTTTAACTAAAGCCTTCTTGATCTCTGCCACGGACTTCTGTGTCTGCGGGTGTTACTTAAAGTCTAGATTAGAAAATATGACTCATAAATAGATTTCAATTTCTTCTATTGTCCACTGACAGTTTATTCTCTCACGACTTCATAAGGGGCCCAGTTAATGTGAACGCGCTGACAAATGGAGAGGCATGAGGATAATTTTCTTTTTAACAATGGCGTGTCCTTGGGAGGATATCTCACACCAAGGACATTCTCTCGCTTGAATCCAAGTTATTTCATATTTTATTAGTGTTTAATAGACATCTTCGCACACAGTGATCTAATAAA
>NW_027468564.1:44929210-44934210 GCF_046254945.1 Alosa pseudoharengus
AGTACTAGGGGCAGTTGGACGCCATCAGGGTTATCAAACATACTGTAGAGCAGACACACAGCCCTTACATACACATACACAGACACACACACACACACACAAACACACACACACAAACACACATACACACACACTCGCACACCCGTTCACATCTAAGCTGAGCTAAAGTGGTGAATACAAGCAGGGTTTCTCCATCTCCTTGCATAACTATTTTGTTGAAACTCAGAGCTTAGACACGGATGTAATGATTGGCAAAGATCAAAAAAGAAAACTTCCAGTCTTCCAGTCAGACTTCAGCAGGCTTGATAACATGGACAGACCCCTCGGACTTTGATGATGTAAACAGCCCACCATCTCCAGTAATATGTGGAGGAGTTGTTGATGTTGTGGGTTGGGGGGTGGGATGGGTATGTTTTATAAGAGCTTGCTGCTTTTTTATTTATGTATTTTTTTTACTATAGCTCTCAAGCCATGTTGTGTTGACAGATTTTATTTGGAGATTTTGGGCTTTCTACCAGCACAATATGGACAACTCCCAGTCTGTCCCTGTTTGTATATATCCTAGCATGATTCCCTGCCAAAGCCCGAGCCACCCTGCATCCCGCGCATAATGATGTCCTTACGCAGGCGATCTTGGCCTCTGCCGACATTGCAGCAATATTAATGAATCGGCGAAGGGAAGGGACCAAAGCAGGAGTTATAATGAGCTAAGAAACAATGACCTTTTTGTTTGGCTCCAGTGTCGTTTGGGCTGAGCGAAGCCCCGACGCAGATTAGCGAATTCTGCCAACGTGCCGCACTGGATGCTCAACGGTACCATTTAAAAAACAGCCGACTCAACTGCGCACCGAGCCGAGTTGTTGATCTATACGCTTTTTATGTTGTTTTTGTATTTTTTCCCCTCTTTTTTTTTGCCTGAATCCTGGGCTTGCGGTGTCCTTAGTCGTTCTTCACAATATCTACTGGTAATACCACCGCCGACTGCGCGCGCTGGGGCACTACTGTGGGGGGGGTGGGAGTGGGAGGTGGGGAACTGGGCAGAGGGAAATGCTGTGTGCAACTCTCAGGGGTTTCCCTTTTTATCTTCTCATTACAGGAGAGTTGAGACAAGGTTAAGACCCGCGCTGATTGCAATTCCCTCACACGTGTAACGACATCTCTTTATCCTCGGCGGCCCTGGCTGTCTATCGAAGATGACGGGGCCTCTCTTCTGCTTCTTGTCTCTATCTTTCTTTCTTTCTTGCTTTCTTTCTTTCTCTCTCTCTCTCTCTCTTTTTCTGTCCTTGCCATAATTTACTCATAATAATTTGTCCCCCATCTGGAACTTGCTACAAGCCCTCCCCCTGCCCTGCCCTCCTCAAAACCCCTTCCCAATCTCCGGGGCACTTTTCATCACAGATTAAGTACACACGTTTTTATGTCGTGTCCATCTCGGCTGCTAAGCCGCCTGGCGATGAGGTTAGCGAGTTTCGTGGCAGCATATTAACTGGGAAAAGGTCACTGGCCTGGTCGGTAGGAGGAAGGTGGTCATGGTGGGTGTTTTTTTTTTTTTTTTGGCGGGTGGGGTAGTGTGAGTGTGAGTTTAGTATTCCCGACAGTCTGGCACGTGCCTCCGCATAACCCTCTGAACCAGCAGGCGAGAGCTCGTCGCGGTTCACTCTCTCGCCGCCTTAATCACCCCCTAATCACGGACGAGCGATGAGAATCACAAAGTCTTTGATTGGGAATAATGAGAACAAAGAGGGAGAGGGAGGCCTACAGAGAGAGGGAGAGACAGAGAGAGAGACAGAGAGAGAGAGAGAGAGAGAGAGAGAGAGAGAGACAGAGAGAAAGAGAGAAAGGGAGAGAGATATGAAGAAGATGAGAGCTTGTTAGTGTCGGCAGACCACTTTGTTTCGACACACCCGGGGATAATGTGTGTGTAGCGGGGGGGTGGGGCTGTCTGTCTCGCCTCCAGCAATAATAATAATACTAACACACCCATGCCCAAACTTCCTTCTGTATGCAGAGCCAATCGATGAATCCTCCAGTAGCTTCAGTTGTTAGGAAAGAGAGGAAGGGGAGTGTTGATGAGGAGGAAACAAACATTTCCTAGACCGCCGTGCCAGAGAAATTTTCTCTGTTTTGTATTTTTTTCCCTTTCTTTTTCTTCTTGCTGTTCCACAAATGTCCCAGTTTTCTTCTTATCCCATTAGCAAGCATCTGATGTGTCAGCGGATGTGTAAGGTTTAATAATTCATTTTACAACAAGGTTGATTTTTGTCCAGATTTTTATTTATTGGCTGAATGCTTGGTGACTTTGTGAGGAGTGAGGAGCTGCGAGTTTCATTGAGTAATGTTGCAAAAGACTGAAATAGAGAGGGAGAGAGAGAGAGAGAGAGAGAGAGAGAGAGAGAGCGACAGAGAGAGGGAGAGAGAGAGAAAGAGAGAGAGAGAGAGACAGAGATTGTTGTCTTTTGTTAATCTTGATTGTATATCTAGTAGCCATATATTGTATTCCAAGCATATAAACTTATGTTTAAAATGTTATGCTTTGGCAATGCAAAACATATTTGTCATGCTAATGCATTAAATCTCATTTGTTTTGAATTGAATTGAAAAAGAGAGAGACAGAGATGAGTAGCAATAGATGAGAGAGCAGCTTTACTTTACCTGCTCTGATTCCTGATCATCAGCCGTGATTTAATTGCTTTGGAAGAGAATAGTCTCTGATCACCTGTGGGAATGAGGATCGGGTTTCCAGCGCAAGCCACTACACCACCACACCCGCAGTCAGCCAGTGGGATAGTGCATCCTCTACGCCATGCCTGAGTAGAGTATGCTTTTGTTGTTATTCTAACCTGCTGCTGCAGCACCAGGCAAATAGCTTATGCACCCCGACGAAGCCTGGCATCATAACCAAACCCCACGTACGGACCTCACAGCGACGTGTGCTCCGCGAAAGTGATTAACTGTGTGTGTAACTGGATCCTAACCTCCTCGAGGAGTCGGAAATCAATTGCGGGGAGAAACCGAGCTCTCTCTCTCTCTCTCTCCTGTCTCTATCTTTTGTTGTTGCCGAAGGTGTCTTCCACCTGGCCATGCTGCTACGGGTGTGTTATCAGCAGGAGGGGAGGGACAGTGGTCGTGCATCCCATTTCAATAATGTGTCAAGTATTATCTGTCCCCATATGGCCGAGTGCTAAACGGTGATTTATGACTGGAATAAACAGTGCTTTCAGACACATCTTTCACAGAAGGGTCAGACTGCCAATTTCTGCACGCACAGAAACACAAGGGTAGGGATGCTGCTATATAGCCACACATGTGTGAGTGTGCATGGGTATCTGGGATATCACACACACACACACAGACACACACACACACAGACACACACACACACAGACACATACACACACACACACACACTCACACACACACACACACACACACATACATACAAATGCACACATACACATGCGTGCACACACACACACACACACACACACACACACACACACACACACACACACACACACACACACACACACACACACACACACACACACACACACACACACATATACATACACATAAAAACACCCTCCATCTCTCTCAAAGATGGTGCTATTGACCATGCATTATTCATTATATTTGCCAGTGGTAGTTATATCCTGACTGCTGTGTTTGACTGAAAATGAAGTGATTCTCCAGGCCCATCTTTTTTAATATTCCAAATAACCGCCCGATGTTGAGTTGAGACTCTAATCAAGTCTCGCAAGCTTTCAAACAATCACAATTCAACAGCAAATCGCCGTCGGCTCATCGAGGTGTCTTTTCTCTGGACCGGCTACGACCCCTCGTTAAAAACATAAGCGGCTGCCGTTTTGCCGTAATTTGCTGAACAAAAACAAAGACGTGGAAATCTGCTCCAAAATCGAGTGTGATCATTTATCGTCCCATGGAGAAGCTCGCCCGCACACGCAGATGCAGTCATGAGGAATTTAGCTCGACCAGACTCCAGGGAGGTGGGATGCACGCTGGTGAATTGCAGAGATGGGGTGTGTTTTGTGTGTGTGTATGTGTGTGTGTGTGTGTGTGTGTGTGTGTGAGAGGCTGTGTATGTGTGTGAGGCTGTGTATGTGTGTGAATGTGTTTGTGTATGCGTGCGTGTCTCTGTGTGCGTCTCTGTCTGTGTGCATATGTTTGCCTCTAAGCGATGAATACCTTCAGGCTGAAATGATGAAGTGACAGGAGCCATCATGTCCAGTGGGCCCGCGGGTGGGGGCTTGTCTGGTCTTACTCAAAGATACGGTCTCTCTCTCCCTCTGTCTCTCACTTCAGCCAAGGGACTATGTGTATGCATGTGTGTGCCAATACAGTAGATGCACCCATGTCTATACCTTGTATAGAGTGTATATGTGTATATTATGTATTTTTGTATGTGTGTACAGTATGTATGTATGTATGTGTGTATGTATGTATGTGTGTGTGTATGTATGTATGTATGTATGTATGTATGTATGTATGTATGTATGTATGCATGTGTGTTTGCTTTTTTCAATGTCTATCCGAGTGTTTTTTATAAATGTGTGTATGGGAATGGGGTAAAACAAAGAAAGAACTCAGAGCAGGAGAGAGAGAGAGAGAGAGAGAGACAGAGCAAAAGAGGGAAAGGAAGAGAGAGGGAGTATAAGAGAGAGATAGACAGTAAGAGAGAGAGAGAGAAAGAGAGTGATAGGCTGATGCACCCGCCCCATCTGTTCATGCGAGCGACTCGGAGTCGGAGTCTACGCCGGCGCCGGAGCAGAGTAGAACAGAACAGAGTAGCGGCGCACCTCTTCCTCTCTCCTCTTCCTCTTCCCCAGGCTTTAACTCCTCAGCAAGGTTAATGATGGCTGCCTGTCCTCAGCTGCCACGCCAGATTGGATTGGAGGCATCAAGGTCTTTTGGTGTGTCAAAGGCTTCTTTTCCTGCCACCCCTCCAACAGCACCCACTCCCCCCCCCCCCCACACACACA
>NW_027468564.1:44936710-44964210 GCF_046254945.1 Alosa pseudoharengus
TCAAAACAGAGGGTGGCTGTGTGTACAGTATGTGTGTGCGGTGGGGGTGATGATGAGGCAAAATCAACATCATCATCACCCTCTCCCACCCTGAGGAGTTTGTGTTCAAGCTGTGCCCATGGAGAAGAGTGCCACCCTGTGTGCATAAGAGCCAGTAGAGTGCCACCTCTCCCACCCCACCACCACACACCCGACAACTAGCAAAAAGAGTAAAAAAAAAAAAAAAAACATATTTGTTTTCCCCTCTGCACCACCACACCCCTCTGCTGGAGATTTTAATTGGTGGTAGTTTTTTGTGTGTGAGCTTGGGGATGTCAGCCCTAGATAGTTCTCTTTCTCTCCGCTCACACTCGTTCACTCACTCTCCCTCCCTCTCTCACTGAGTCTCTCGCTCTCACTCACTTCGTCAGCTCCAAGGACAGCGAGCAGACGGTGGGAAATGGCAGAGGAGGTTTTTTGCTGGCAGCAAAGGCACATGGTGGGATCAGGACATCTAGCTATTAGCAATCTCTCTCTCTCTCTCTTTCTCTCTCTTACTCTCTCCACCCACCCCGCCCTGTGCACATTTTCTTTTTAATGCAATCTTTCATTAAAGTGTCTGGCTAATTTGTATCAATTTTGGGAGGCTGGTGTGTGTGTGTGTGTGTGTGTGTGTTTGTGTGTGTGTGTAGTGTGTGTGTGGTGTGTGTCTGTGTGCGTGTGTGTATGAGAGAGAGAGAGAGAGAGAGAGAAAGAGAAAGAGAGAGTGTGTGTGATGATGTCCTCCTGAGATCTCTGCGGCTTGCCTCGTTCACCAAAGGTTAGATTAAACGAGTGGAGTGAGTGTCCTCAGTGAAGGCCCCTGGAGCCTGGTGCAACCCACTTGAAATATGTCGGCCCAGCACATCAGCACAGGCCCCTAGTGTTTGCAGTAGAGGGCTATCCTTGTGCCTCTCGCTCCAATGAAAACAGCCATGTTGATTATTTTTTTTTGTATCCTGGTTTGTTTTGGTATCTTATCAAGAGGATGGGGAATCTCATTGATATACAGTAATGTGTGTTATTTTTCGCTTAAGTCAACGATGAAGTGTGACATTGGAGCAAATGAAACAACAAAAATATCCCATTTGAACGTAAAAAGTATTTGGACCTCTATCCTGTCAATGATAGTGAAAATAAATACCGAATGTATAAATAAATACGTCAATGTATGATTTTCAGTCAGACCAAACAAACAAAAAAAAAACCCTCAATAAACAATAAAACAATAAAAGGAGCTGAACCCAACCTTACCTAGTCCTTACGCAATGACCTCAAGTGCCTAAAACAGTTTGTCATCGTGATTTGGTATATTATATAAATAATGTATATACTTAATGTATATACTGTAACATAATATAAACGTGTATAAAACATGTTTTCCCCCTCGCTCCTGTGCTATGGGCACCCAGCAGGGTGGAGCTCATCTTACTCTGGACCTCATGTCAAGGGGTCGTTGTCTGTGGTGAGAGCAGTATGGTCGGGCTGGCACGTGTGGTGGTGGTGGTGGTGGCAGAGTGGCATATGCACCTCCCAGGTGGTGGGCATCTGACGCAGCCGCCTGCCCGATGGCCACCCACGCTGGCCCCCATATGTAGGCCGACAGACGGGACATGTGCCCGAACCGCATCGCGCCGCGCCGACCGACAGGCGGGACATGTGCCCGAACCGCATCGCGCCGCGCCTCCGGCGTAGATGTTTACCGGGTCGTCGCAGAGGAAGGACTTCATCCAGACGGGCATTTTTTTTTTTTCTCCCCCTATCTTCACACCCCGTCATGTCTCACGACAGACGCAGCCTAGGCAACCAATTAGAGAGAGAAACGGAATACTACAAGCTGTCTCTCTCTCTCTCTCTCTCTCTGTCTCTCTCTCACACTCACTCTTTCACACTTACACGCTCTCGCACACATAGTCAAAATCACATGTTGACTTCTGCGTCAGATTACAGCATAAATTTCATGTTCTACTTTCTCTCTCTCTCTCTGTCTCTCTCGCTCTCTTTCTGTCTCTCTCTCTCTTGTCTTATCATTTTCTCTTCTGCTCACAGTTTGCTTCTGACTACTCTCATGTGTGTCAATGACTAGACTGTACTTGAAATAACTGTCCATGCATCTCTGTCCCTCTCTTCTGTGCTCTCTCTCTCTCTCTCTCTCTCTCTCTCTCTCTCTCTCTCTCACACACACACACACACACACACACCCTCCCTGGAAGATGGAGTATCAAAAGAGGCAGTTTTGTGAGTCCAGCCCAGAGCTGACCACAGAGAGTTAGTTGTTCATTAGCATGCACCGCTCTCTCTTCAACATTTAAGGTTATGCCTTCCTCGGGCTAATTTCACCACCAGAGGACTAAATAGAGACACACACACACACACACACACACACACACACACCGCACCACACACACACCACACAAACACACACACACACACACACACACACACACACACACACACTTCCTAACACTAATTCACACATGCACACACGCTCACTCTCTCTCTCTCTCTTTCACTCCCACACACATACACGCACACACCTAACACATGCACACACCACACACACAAACACACACACACATACACACTAACTCAGGCTGTTTCAGACTCACTCTCCCTCAGACACACACACACAAACACACACACACACACACACACACACACACACACACACACTCTCTAACACACACTTCCACTTTCCGAGTAAACTCTTAATTTAACGAGGTCACTCTCCTTATCACCCCAATAGCTTCATTCGATATACAACTCTCAGCCAGGGTGTTTTTGGCGGCAGCGTGTTTGCATCATCCGAGGGCCACAGACGTGAGCACACTGTATGAATAGCAAGCGGGACATAAATATATATATCTTTTTTTAAAAACGAAATATACAGCAGAAGGCCCGACAGAAACGCCCTGTCATCTCCTGAACCCAGGAAAGTTGTCAGATAACACATGAAAGGACCAGTGGTTGGGGAACTTTAAGGGACTCATTTGATCCTGCCTCTCCTTTTACTTCATCCTACCACTTTTTAACTCCATATTGGAGACGAAAAACAGAAAAGGGAAACATATAAACCAAAGGCTGTGTGTGTGTGTGTGCATTGGACTCGGCTCATTTAGTGCGGGTTTGCGCTTGTAAGTGTTAGATCAGGACACGTTCCTCAGCTCCATAAAGTAAACACAGACTCATTTGCGGAGATGTAATCAGTTTTCCGTTACGGATCGGTGCATTTGTAAACTGGCCCCAACGTCGTATGATATTGCCACAGTGTGGTTTTTTAGTGTCCCATGATGTGAATCTGGGCAGATTTTGTTGTTTTGACCCCTGCACTTCTGAGTGCGTCCATTGGCCCATGGAGGCACACCCACCGCGACCGTTTTTAACGGCTTTAATATCCAAAAAGCAATTTGTGGAGTCGGCTATTTTGCATCTCTATTATGGCCGCCGTCTGCGGCTTTATCGGTGCTTAGCCGTATGGCTTCGTCTTGACCTCCGCTCTAACTGTAAATTGCCACCAACTGTTTCCTCATCTGTGACAGACAATTGAATTAGAGTCTGCCGTAAAAAAACGAAGAAGGAGCGCCGAGGAGGAGGGGTGGGGGGAGGGGGGTGCGGGGGTTGGAACGACCAACGTCCGACTGCGTATGTGCACTTGGCGGCATTCCAAGCCCGTATTACATGCGGAATATGCGGAGTATTGATCTGCGGATGGTTTCGCCTGTGAAGTAGAATGGAATCCATTCGGCGGGTGCTAACCTGCTGGCTTCGGGTGTCTTCAGAATGCAAATGACATCATTATACCCCCCCCCCCCCCCACTCCCTCCTCGACACCACCAGTCGGTCTCGTCTGTATTGACAAGAGAGCGGAGATGGAGAGACGACAGGGGGGCACGAAGACCGTTTTAGCTTTCGGGGTGGTGGCTGATGCCCAGTCGGGGGACAAAATTAGAACCCCGGTTCCGCACAACGGTTCGACGATTCCCCCTCAGCAACCCACGGAACCTCTGGGCTTCTCCAATAAACACTCTTTCACTCTCTCGCACACGCTCAGCCTCCGGCAGATTCATAGCTCGTTTTTTTCCTCTCTCCCATCTCCATTTTCCCTCTAGACTGGAGCTGACCCACTTTAGGAGTCTCTCGCACCTTTGGGGTGTTCGGTGGAGTATTTACTGTGCGGTATTTAGTTTCAGTCTGCTATGATTAAATAATGAGAGGGGGGAAATAATTAACCACTCGCACAGGGAGGTTGATGTATCTTTCAGCAGTGTGCTGGTAAAAAAGAAGAAGGAAAAAAAAAGACGCACCAATGCAGGGAGTAAACTCTCCATCTCCATTACATTAGGAACTGTTTCATCTCTCTCCTACTTCACAGCAGAAGCTCGAACTGGAAAAAAACATAACATTTCCAAGAAACTGAGCAGAGAAGTCTTGTATGGGGTAGATACTCTTGACCAGGAGGAGATGCAGGAGGCTGGTCCTCCACCACAGGTGTGCCTGTAGTAGCCTACACTGTAAATCCTCTTCTCCCCCCTGTGCAAAGCTTAGCAATGCTTTAAGGTCAGTGGCTCTGTGAAAAGTGTGCAGTCAGACAAGCGTGAATGGGCAATTAATGGACATTACGATCATGATGATAAACTCGGGATCAGTTTGTCCATTAGACGGTCACTGTAATGACTCACGGTATGTCAAGCGTGGGATTTGGGATCTCCTCCCACTGTGTATGTACTGTGTGTGTGTGTGTGTGTGTGTGTGTGTGTGTGTGTGTGTGCGTGTGTTGATCTAATGAGTACCGTTGTCTTGTGTCCGCAGGTGATCCTGATGCTGACGAAGTTCTACGACTTCAATCTGGGTAGCGTGACTGAGAGCTCCCTGTGGCGGTAAGTGGACCAGTGCATTTTTTTTTACATTTTTTATTTATTTTTTTGTTCTCCAGTTCCAAAAGCCCTTAGACATAATATAAGTATATACACAGATATCCATGGTAACACAGCCAGTGTAGCTTATGGTAGCACTGAGGGATTTTTGCCATTACAACTGCCTCACAACAGCAAAGTATCAAGCCCTCAGGCAGTTTGTTGTGGAAGGAAATGAGGAAACTCGTGTACGACAGTACTGAAAATAAGCAATGGAGAAAGACAAGGGCTTCTCTGGCTGACACTGTGAAGTGTGCTAACTAGCTGACTTATTGAAGCAGTCTTCTGCATGTTAAGATCAGAGAGAGAGAGGGGGGGGGGTTGATGGGTCATGCTAGATGCTTTGAACTATCTGAAGGAGCTGACTGAAGTTTTGTTCACCTTCAGAACTCTGCCCTCTGCATCATCTTAAGAGTTGAGTGTAATCCAAAGGCGTTGCCTTCTCTCCTGTGGTCAGTTGTTGCGCCCCCTACGGGTGGTGTTTGTCAGTATCACCTGATTACCCACACCTGTGATGTACCAGTTTCAGATTGAAGCAGGTGCCACCCTTTGTTGTTTCCCTCTCTCATTTAATGTTGTTATTCTGTTGGCCTTTTCCTCTCCCATATTTATTTAGGAACCTTTTTTCTTATTTATCTTGTTAAACTCACTTCAACATTGTGGTCCATCTACCCTATTTGAGAAAGCATGCACTAATGTTCTCAAACCCAGGTAGGCATACTTTTGGCATAGTGACCAATCCTGAATTGGAAGAACATCATGAGTTTGTAGAACACTGGGTGTTAGGGGTAAAGATTTGAGTCATCAATCAAAGTTATGATGATTAGTGGTTTGGTTTAGTGTGCGCAGATCACTGCATGTTCTACATCTAAGTTGCATACATCTGAAACATCTAATATTAAATTATAAATGAAATAATTGCAATTAGAAATAATGAATACCCAGGACGTCTCTGTATCATCTGAATGATATAATATGTAATGTTTGCCATGGGTCTGAAATGACTAGGTGGAAGAAGTACATCGTCCTGTTGTGGCCATGGTCCACATTTAGGTTCATTACAATTAGAAATGATTAATACCCAGGACATTCTATCATCTGAATGTATACGTTTAAATATAATGTGTAATGTTTGCCATGGGTCTCGAATGACCATGTGGAAGCAGTACATCATCCTACTGTGGTCTTGGTTCACGTCCATGTGCGCTTAAGTGCCTCATGGAGCCTTGAGCTGATGTTAGCGCCAGGCTGTTGTGCCTACTCGTCAGACGCCCGTCATCACTCTTGAGTTCTTTGGTATGCATTGTTATTGGCATGTTGCATGAGTGGTGCATCAGGGACAAGGTCAGCAGCACATATAGTCTACGTAACGCAGCAGTGAAATACAACTTTCTGAAATGTCGTCGAGTTGACTATTTTGTCGTGTTGCTTGAAAATATTTCTCTTGGCCTTTGTTTTTTGCTCATTTGAACCTAAAAAGAAATTGGTTAAGACTTGTTCTTTATCTAACCCCATCACTGATATTGCAACAGTATCCACACTAGCCTGAGACCCCCCCCTCCCCCAAGAAAGAAAGATGAGCTTACTACTGAGCTTTAAGTCCACAGGGAGACATGAAAAAAGAGAACAAATTCACTCAAAGCTCAGAATGACCCCCACTGTCCTTCCTTTTATGCACAGTTCCCCAAAACCTCCAGAACCACACACACACACACACACACACACACACACACACACACACACACACACACACACACACACACACACACACTTCATGCTAAATGTAGCATAATACAAATACCCTCACTTAAGTGCCTACAGACGTGGCCAAAGCCGTGGCGGCTCTCCCATATTAATCGGCTGATGCAGGCACATTGGCTTCTTAATGACGCGTCCATCATTGACTGTCCTCCCACTCCGCTTAGAAATATGCACACGGGCCCCGCACAGCCTAGTGGAGAGAGAGAGAGAGAGAGAGAGAGAGAGAGAAAGAGAGAGAGAGAGAGAGAAAGAGAGAGGCAGAGGCAGAAAGATCGAGAAACAGAGAAAAGGAGAAAGGCAGAAAGGCAGAAAGAGACAAAAGACAAAGAGAAGGGCATGGAGACTGAAAGGAGAGAAAGACAGGGCAAGGCTGAAACGGTGAGGTATACAGGGCATGGTATGGAAGAATAGAGACAGGAAAAGGTGCAGCCGTGGCCTTCTGGTTAGCGCTTCGGACTAACCGGAGGGTTGCCGGTTCGAACCCCGGCCAGTAGGCACGGCTGAAGTGCCCTTGAGCAAGGCACCTAACCCCTCACTGCTCCCCGAGCGCCGGTATAGCAGAAAGTGAAGAAAAAGGAATGTTAGGCAGTTAAAACAAAATAGCAGTGTTTGCATTTTTCTTTACAAACTCAAACATTTACTGTACAAACTGAAAATTGTCTCAAGATTTGGCTTTACTTTGAATCACTGCACTAATATCTAGTTTCATTACCATTATTTCTGAGAATTGCTTCACGTCTGTGTTACATGGAGTCGACCAAACTACTGGCACCTGTGAACAGGTATTCCAGCCCAGGATGATTAAACTACATTCCACAATTCCTCTGCATTTCTGAGTTTTGCCTCAGAAACAGCATTTGTGATGTCACCCCATAAGTTTTCTATAGGATTGAGGTCTGGGGTTCGGGCTGGCCACTACATAAGTCAATCTAGTCTGGAACCAAGACTTTGCTCCCTATTGTTTTGGGTCATTGTCTTGTTGAAACCTCTATTTCAAAGGCATTTCCTCTTCAGCATAAGACAACATGACCTCTTCAAATGTTTTGATGTATTGAAACTGATCCATGATCTCTGGTGTGCGATAAATAGGTCAAACACCACATTATGAGAAACATCCCCATAACATGAATTGTGCACCACCATGCTTTACTGTCTTCAGTGTACTGTAGTTTGAATTCGGTGCATGTGGGTCGTTGGACAAACTGTCTGCGTCTCCCATGCACTGAATTCAAGCCACAGTACACTGTGAAGACAGCAGAGATCACCAATCAGTTTCAGTACACCAGAGATCATGGATCAGTTTCAATACATCAAAACATTTGAAGAGTTCATGTTGTCTTATGCTGAAGAGGAAATGCCTTTGAAATGGGTGTTTCAACAAGACAATGGCCCAAAACACACCAGTAAGCGAGCAAAGTCTTGGTTCCAGACTAACAAGATTGATGTTATGGAGTGGCCAGCCCAATCCCCAGACCTCAATCCTATAGGAACCTTGTGGGGTGACATCAAAAATGCTGTTTCTGGGGCAATTTTGGTCATGTTTTGATTTGAAATTAAATGTGCAGTGTTCCCAATGCATTGATATTATGGAATTAACAGCTATAAGGATTTTGAGCTTTATTACATTTTTTAAAACACACTGCTGTTATTCTGCACATAGCTGTATATACTTATCAGAGACGGATAGACAGCCAGGCAGACTGAAGGGTAGAGAGAGAGATGGAGGGAGGCACAGAAAGATTAAAAGAAAGGCAGAGACAGACAGACAGACAGATACAAAGGTAGAGAGAGGGAGAGAGGGGAAAAGAAAGGTAGCTTTGTTGCTTATTTTTGCTTCTTTGCTTCAGCTCTTTTTTTTTTGACCCTGTGAGCCTGCCGTAGGGCAGCCATGGGAGCGCAGGGCCGACCGGTCGGCCGGCCGCTCGAGGACGCGACAGGAGCACGTCCACGCTCAGCCTCCTCTCCCCTTCCCCGATCTCCCCCTCCGGTGAGATTCTGGCAAAAGATGAGCTCGCACACCGGCGGAACAATCTGGAATACTTAGCAGATCCACAGCCACCGCCACAGCCACCGCTACCACCGACAGCGGTTTTCACCCCTCAGGCGACTGCTGGGTTGTTTTCCGACATGCGCCGCCATAATTAGTGGCATTTTCTCGATACCTGCAGGTCTGCGGCGATGATTAATCACACACGGCGAGTCGGCCATATTAGACACACGACACATCACAGACGGGTTTATTTTGATTCCTGGCATGGTACCACTCAAAGTCTGCGAGAGAGATAGTCTTTGAGGGACAAATTTCAAGGTTGTTACTTGTTGTTACCAAGGCAGATAAAACAGAATATTATAAATGCCTGATGTGGATATACTTAGCAAGGTACATAGGCTATAGAGTTAGGAGTTCTCATCACATACAGGAATAGGATAGATATAGATTTAACGAGAAGACTCTAAATTAGCTCTGCATGATTCTATGGAGTCAGGCATATCTTCAAAGAGAGTTTATTTTTTAACTTATAGAATAAGTTTTTTTTTTTATTTCTCAGTTCTTTTCTGTGCACCCCATCTAATCATGACTGATTCCACATGTACCCAGGATAAGCCTGAATTGCTTTAATGGTATACCAGGATGTAATGGTTTGGGTACAAATGGCAGGGTAGGGGGGGCTTACAGGCAAACACACACAGCATGCAAGCTTGGTGGGGATGAGCATGCATGCATATTTGTGGAAGGGCTGTGCACTCACTAGTGTGTGTGTGTGTGTGTGTGTGAGAGAGAGAGAGAGAGAGAGAGAGAGAGAGAGTGAGTGAGTGAGAGAGATGGAGAGAATGATATACATGGAGAGAGTTCAACACATCTCTCTTACCTTGCACTTGATTACTTGATTGTATGTGAAGAGAGAGAGAGAGAGAAAGAGAGAGAGAGAGAGAAAGAGAGAGAGAGAGAGAGAGAGAGAGAAACGTGGGAGGTCTGTAGCTAGGCAGGGATGAGAGTGTGTTTGTGTAAGAGAGAGACAGAGAGTTTGAGATGATGAGGGCAGAGAAGGATATCTTGACCGCCTCACTTTGTCTCGTCCTTGAACGGGAGCTCATTTTCTCTCTCCCTCCGCACTGCCCCTGCCTCCGTTCCTCTGAGTTTCAGTCCAATCACACTGCTACATGGAAAAAAGGTAGAAAGAAAGAGAGAGAGAGAGAGAGAGAGAGAGGTTGTAACACAAAAAGTAATGCCACTGGGCATTAAATCAGCTCTGGTCTTTGATGGCCATTGAGAAGCTGATCAATAGCGAGATGATGTCACTTTCCCGGCGCAGCGGATGTCAATGACCCCCTATTTGGAGTGCGGGGCGGAAAAGAAGAAAGGAAAGTCTTTTGGCCGTGACTCACTTTGAATAAGTTTCGGCAAAGAAGAAGAGAAATGGCTGACGTGTTTCACTGCTTTGGTAAACTTTGTTACGGCAGTATATAATCTGGAGTAGAAGGGGGGCTAAAAATGAAAGGATTCTCCTGAGCCACGCTGTTTCTCTGTGATGCTATTTGTTTACACATGCGTCACTGCTGGGAGAGAGAGAGAGAGAGAGAGAGAGAGAGAGAATATGTTCAAGCTGTGATATGAAAACAGGAGTAAAGGAAAGAAATGAGGAAGGAAGAAAAGGGTGGAGAGGGGGAAAAAAACATTTTCCAGATAGTACTTCAGAAGATGTGTGTCTGATTGCACCCATTGAAGAGCTGATGGAAGCTGTTATGGAGGTTTTTAAGAGTGGCTGCTGCTACTGCTGTCACTGCTTTTCTCTCTGAACATAAAATTAGCAGCCTCCACCACCACCAACACACACACACGCACACACACACATACTGTACACACACATGCACACACACACACACACACACACACACACACACACACACACACACACACACACACACACACACAGGCAGCAAGGGCTCCTGATTGAGTGAGCTGGCCTCCCCACAAAAAATAAATCTGAACTGGCAGTTTTTCGGATAAGTTGCTAAAACTTGAGGAGACGTTTTGAAAAGCCAGATCTCAACAGAACACACATTTCACATTAGTGTTTTGACCAAAGGTTTGAATATTTCATTGTGCTCACCTCAGCGTCTAGAATCTGTTTTTCCCCCTCCTTCTCTCTTCTCTCTCTCTCTCTCTCTCTCTCTCTCTCTCTCTCTCTCTCTCTCAAGTCAGTTCAGTCAGCTTGTTTTATCTCAAATTTCCTGAAATGAAACCTGACAGTTATCGGAGGGATGGAATCCATCCTCAAATCTGAGATGTTGTGGGTGCAGGAAGGCAGGCAGGCAATAGAAACTTTTTTGACAAACAATATAAAAAAAAAAATAAAAAAAAAACTTTGGCGTCCTCGCAGAACTCCAGACTTTTTATGTGGGTACCACCCAGTGGTCTCCCTGCCAAGATGTTAGTCTAACCTTCTATGATTTATTTGTTCACTGTAAACTTAATTACATTTTGACATTTTGTGTGAATGCCAACAAAAGAGGGCATAATGAAGTGGGTGCCACAGTCCCTTATAGTGGTGGTGTACTTCAGCGCTCCACCAAACAATCTCCGAGTCTAAGACCTTTTGTACTGGTCTACCTGTGGCCCTCCATCATTCTGATTTGATTTATATGAGGCTGGCACTGGTTACATAGCCACAGTAGCCAGAATCCAGTTCAGCTATTCTCTTGCTATCTGTTGAGATGTAACAAAGGAGGACACAGATGATGACACATCGTGCGTTGAGTGCTGACACTTTGGATCACCAAATTCCAAACCTCAATGTGTTGTCAAGGCTATGAGTTTAGATAGATAGATAGATAGATAGATAGATAGATAGATAGATACGTAGATAGATAGATAGATAGATAGATAGATAAGTAGATAGATAGATACTTTATTGATCCCCAGGGGAAATTCAAGTTTAGTTTAACTATGCTGTAGTCTATGTATATTTTTACTAAAAGTTGACCTAACAATGCAATTAATCTGGTATTACAGATATTGTAGACAGTGAGTGGATGTTAGATAATGAAATAATCCATTGGAATGATGAAAACGTGTTGGACTTTAACTTTAAGCCATATTAATAAAAGTATCCTTATTCATAGCCAGGCCTCACATAATCATGATGTTCAGTAATATGTGTGCCATGTTACCATAATCTGTAATTGTCAAGACATTTCTGATAATATCCGCTGCGATAAGAGCATGTTATTATAATGTCATACCCTGACAGGCTGACACAACATCAAACATGCAATTACCACTGATAGAGCCGTAATACTGTTAATGTTATTGAAGATAACGCCTTAGTATGAGAGTGCATGGCTGTTGCAAAGACACATCTAAGGTTGCAATTTCATCCAAGCTTTCATCCAGCCAAATAAAATCTATTTGGTCTGTTGGTCTACAGAGTCTAATACTGCTAATGTGACACATACATTTTACCACAGTATCAAACAAAGCAGGACGTCACAATGAGAAGAACATTCCAAAATAACAGCTTCTCTTCATGAATACTGAGGACAAGTGGTGCAGTGATGTTAACCCGAAAGGTATCTTCGCACAAATTGCCAATCTTTCCCCAGAAAATCTCTCTTGTTTTCCATTCCACTGCAGCTCTTTTGCTTGTGATAATTCCTCTGGGTATTTAATTCCCGCTACCACTGAATACCCTCGACTCACCAATCTAATAGGAATAACCGGAGTGATTGAATTTTATGCATGTTCCTGACTCTGAGAAAGATTCATTGATGGAGCTGGGGCAGTGGGGGAGTGGTGGTGGTGGATGAGGGGGGGGGGGTCTAATTGCAACAACTAATTCATCAAAGCCTCATCAAGGGTCTCTTATTAAATTTCAGGTCAACCGACTACGGGACCACTTACGAGAAGCTAAACGAGAAGGTGGGGGTTAAGACAATCCTCAGCTACTTGTACGTCAGTCCCAACAACAAGCGCAAGGTAAGAGATATGTGTTGAACTCTCTCTCTCTCTCTGTCTCTCTATCTCACTCACTCACTCACTCACACACACACACGCTATCTGAATGCATGCATTTCCCTCGGAGTCCATCCATATATTATCCATGCCGTCAAGTGAGGTGTTTTCATTTAATTTCTCTTCCCTATCTGTCTCAACTTTTGTCTGAGTTCTCTGTCGCCTTCGGAGACAGGTCCTGTACAACAGGAGGTTTTTCGGCGCACATTCACTTTCCAGTGTTCTCTGATTTATATTTCACAGGGTGTAGCTTACAAAGGAAAGAGTTACTACAGATCAGGGATAAAAGCAGAAAAGATTTACGGGAATTTGCCAAAAAATGCTTTAATAATCAATATTAATGCCTTTGCTTTCTCTCTCTCTCCCCTGGCCAGAGCAACATGAATTATGAAGCGCTCGGAGTCGGGGCGTTCATAAATTCTGAGTGTTTTAATCAAAGTTAGATAAGAGGAGTTCGCATTTACGAGCGAAGCCGTGTGGCACTCCGGCGGGAGTAAAGTGACGGTGCAAATCATTAGTGCCCCGCACCCTCCATCCTCAAGCCCGAGTCTTCCAGAAACTTCTCTTCAGCCTCCCTTTTTTCCTTTTCCTTTTTTCCTTTTTCTCCGCACAGCACTGCAATCAGACAGGCCCATTTTCTCCTCGTTAATTATCACCATTTAATGAAGATAAAATGCGTCTTGACTACTGATAGTCTGCGGCCTCTCCTCTCTTCCCTTTCGCCAGCACAGAGCCATGCCTTGTAAGCATTATGCTGTACATGCATACGTATTACGAATGAGAATTTCATTATGCTAAATTTAGCCTCCGGCGGTTGGGCTAAGTTTAAATTTAGACTCGCACATTACCCTGACTTGCAAGAGAGAGGGAATGTTTAAATTGGTATAATGCAATCGAAGGAAAATACAATTGTTGCCATGGAAAGTGGCACTGCATAGACCGTCATGAGTGATTATGCCATATTTTCTTATTTAACAAATGGCACAAACAAAGACACTTGAACAAAGAACATACAGTTCTTGTACTTCCGTCACCATAAGCAATAACTTTTCGACGTGAGTGTGTGCGTGTCCTTAGATTGCACATAGGACAAGAACCGCAAACAGGAACAAAAGCCTCCTGACAGCACTGGTTTTCGCCTGTCAGCTCTGGAACACCTGAAATTGCTGTGAATGAGGAGTTCTGAAAGTGAGAGAGAGAGAGAGAGAGAGAGAGAGAGAGAGAGAGAGAGAGAGAGAAACAACGCCAGTCACCTGTCAAAAAGCAAGATGTTCAATGCCAGGGTCTTTCAAGGTGCTTTTAGCCTCAGTGTTACTGATGATTAAGTGGTGCATTTGCTGCCAGTGTTGTGAGGGTAGAATGTCAACAGTGCCCATGTTCTCCTTCTTTCCTGATCATGCAGTATTGGAAGCCTGATGTTGTCATACTCAATTCTAGTCAGAATCTGCTCCATTAGGACGTGATTATGCGCCGTGTTTGAACTAACACAGGGGGGGAAATGCCTCTGCACTCAATTGGATAGTCCTAAAAAGCGTAGTTGGCTAACTTCCGTCACAACCTTTGTAGTTAGAACCGTGGTACTTGGATTCGGTGTTTCTAGAAAAAGTAGTTCAAACTCTCAATCGCATAAAAGTTTGGTGGTTGGAATTACTGTCCCTGAGCAGGCGCACTTGTGTCGTTTGTTGGTAGTTCCAGTTTGTGATGCCGTCTGTGTCAGAGGATAAGACAGGAGTCTAACCAAAAATCATGTCTCTATGCTGTTGGCGTAATGTTCATTAAAAAACTGACTGCCCTGCTGGGCTCGTTCTTACTACTTATGCTAATTGTTGACTTGTGTTAGTGTTATGGTAGGCTATTCACAGACACTGATAGTAAGCATACTAATTATTAGGTTCGATACCCTCATTAGGTGAGAGTACCCCATTGCTTCTGAATATGTGCAGTTGAACTAGTGACACGTGAAAATACCAAATTAACCTGTGCAACTTTATTTGAAACTATGAAACTATTATTTTGGTCTCTCGATGTAGAGTAAATATACAGGGTCAAAAACTGTTGTTGTTACTCGTAGGCTCAGGCTATTTTACTCAAAAGTGACAGTGACAAAAGTGATACGTGGGCAATAGTTAGGATGTGAACTCTGGTCACATGTCCAGAGTTCTCCCACTCTACCATTGAGCCACCAGACAGACAATATTGCAGGGCGATAACTTAAAATTCAGATAGGTAGGCGTTTAAATATTTCTGATACTTAGCCTAGGCTAAATATTTAATAGACACAAATAATTAAAAATATTGGTCGGCTAAAGTAAATTGTTTTATTTGCTCAAAATAGGTTTAGGTTTTTGCTGATGATAATGGCAGCATTAATCACTTGTGGTTTAAATGAGAAAAATTTTGATACAGCTATTCATGAGTTTCATCAGGTCCCTTGCCACAGGTGTATAAAATCAAGCACCTAGTTTATGAATGCAGACTGCATGGTGCTTGATTTTATACACCCGGCAAGGGACCTGATGAAACCCAATAATAAGCTGTGGCAGATAATTTCTAGGAGGTGGGGTATTACACATCTGCTCTGGTTCGGGCATAGTTGCTCCACAACGGAACAAGTCCAGACCGAACTTCCCGACCTCAAATGTTGTGGGCGAGGCTAAGTTTGGCTGGCTTCCAGGTTACAGTATTGGGGATGCAAAGTTTGTGTTGAATTCTATTAAATCTAAACTGAGAAGCGGGTTGACTGCACAACAGGACATGTTAAGAAACAGAAGGGCTTTCATGAGCAAAGTAAGTACACACACACACACACACACACTGATTGACACAACTATTAAAGAACCACTCGCAGTGGACACTGGCAGAAAAGCAGCCACACTCACACAACACAACACACACACACACACACACACAACACAACACACACACACACACACACAACACAACACACACACACACACACACACACACACACACACACACACACACACACACACACACACACACACACAACACAACACATACACACACACACGCACACACCACACACACACACACACACACACCACACACACACACACACACAAATGGCCAGCAGTCATAGTATTAAGTGGACATCTTGCACAAACAACTCGCAGGGCACTTAATATCTCTCGCTCATGCATGCCCAGCCTCGCCGTACCACAGGGGGCGGGAATGAGAAAGAAACAGACCAATGGCTTCAGAAGGAAGGGAAGTGAGTGATGCTTCTGTGAAGGCATGGCCGAAATTGGACGAGGCCTCAGCAGCCAGCTTTCGCTCAGTAGCTTTCGCTCAGTAGCTTTTGCCTTTTTGTGAGCGCAGAAAGGGCTTGATACAGTCCACTAAGGAACGACATGAGGAAAGGAGAGGAGGGAGGAGTGGGGGGAATCACTGATGCAAGCCATATGCTTTTATATTTGCTTTTGGTCCCACATGCTTCAGGCGCTGTGGCTAACCATGCTGGAAAAACAAGGTATTTCAAGGCTGAATTAGAGGTTGGAGAGGAGGTCATTTCTGAAGCATTTTTTGTTTTGTTTTGCTATATTACTTGAAATCCTCTTAAAGCAACCCTAAGTCTTTTTACATAAAAATAATATTTTGGAAATTTTAATGGTACATCAACTCGCGGCACTTCTTCCATAGCCTAAGCGGGTCGCATTGACTGCTTTTCTTCTTGTAGCCTTCTGTATGTAATCCACCTGGCTGCGTGTGTTTGCGAGTGTTGTAGCTTGTTTCAAAGTTCTACATGGTTGCCAGACCGTTGTGCTCTGTCTCTATGTCGAATGCTGTTGTGCCAAGTGTGCATTCAAGTGCATTGGGAGAGTGGCTAAGTGGCTAACGCCTCATTCACACCAGAAACATCTTTTATGTGGGGTTGCTGAGGAGTTGCTACTCTCTTCCACTGCATCTTTTCATAGGACCTCTTCAGACACACTTGCCTCTTGAGGGAAAAATAGGCGCCATTGCTAGCTGGCTTGTAGTTGCAGAGTGGTATGAGCAACGCCTGAAAGCTGTGTGAAAGCTCGAAGCTGTTAACATGGTAACAGTAGCCTCTATGTGCATGCAATGCGTCTGGAGTGAATGAGGCATAAGGTGGTAGCCAGAAGGCAGGGGCGGGATTTCTTCAGTTGTATACTTTCAGAATCAATCTATTCTAGCAAAAGATACCCAGTATATCTCATTATACCTTTAAGGCTACAAAGCCCCCTACCATCCCCATCCCCCAACACACACCCACACACACACATTTCACAGCTCCCACTCTCTCCTCCACCTGTTAATGAGTAATATCCAACCGATAAAGACCCCCCCCCCCCCCCCCCCAGTATTTCCATGCCATTTGGACAAAATGTTCTGATATGATTGTTTTGTATGCTTGGATGTTTTAACGGCACTGTTTGTGGCTTTGTTGCCACGACCCCGTTTGAATGAAACAATAAAAGTGCAGCAAAAGCAGCCGGAGGAAAATTAGTTTCTCCACACTGGTGGCACTCCTGCGTGGCTTTTAAGGTGGATTGCTGAAAAGATACAAACACTTTTTCTCCACTTTTTTTTTTAAATAAAAAAATAGAAAAAAAAATTTAAATATAATTTAAAATAGAAAAAAAGAAAACAGAGGGAAGAGAGAAAGAGAGAGAGAGATTGACACCACGCTGAATGTTAATGCTATCAGCGGGTGATCAGCGTCTGATTTGTTTTTTAATGCTGTGTGGTCGTGCTCAGGCACATGCATGCATGCTCCGCGCCGCTCGAAAACAATTTGAGCTGCGTGCGAGAGCGAGATTGCAATAAGTGCAGGTGGGCGGAATAGGAATGCGTATCAGATGAAATGGCTCCTGCTTTCATGTTGAAAGGCCTTCAGTCGCCGGCATCCTCGTCGTTGTCATCGACGCCTTGTGTTCACAGAAAGCTCAGTTTTTATAAAGAGAGAGAGAGAGAGAGTGAGAGAGAGAGAGATGAAAAAAAAAGCTAACAAAATTAATATTTAACAGGCAACAGACTTTCCTCCCCCCTCCAAAACACTTTTTAAAAATGAGTGCGCCAAGGGTGAAACCCAGACGTGACCTTAGAAGGGCGAACCAAATTACACTGCCCAAAAGTATGCCGCGCGTGTCACCAGTTTTATAGATCAGATGGGGCTGCGACAGATTGCCCAGGAAAACAGGAAACGTGCTCAGTTTTAACTGGAGCAGGGGCTGGCAAGGAGCACAGCCGCTGAAAAACAACTGTAGATTAGCCGTTTGTGTTAACCGGTCCGGTTTTTCGAAGTCGCTGGTGATGAGAACATATTAGTATTGTCAATTTCAATTAGATGATCTATCTATAGAGCAATGAATAACGGATAGTTAGGGCGTAGGTGGGGTTTAACTATAGGGTCAGAAATAACAAGGGACGCTGTAGGGTTTTGAATATGGACGTGGAATGGACGTGGAATAAAAATGCGGTGGGTATAGGCTTTGAAATGGCATTAAAATCAGGCGCAGAATCATCTGATCATAGCTTTTTACACATCGGACATACGAGCACAGAAGCGTCAGCTGATTACGTTCTATCAATATTCTGACTATTCGGTCAGATCTATTGGGTAATGAATCAGGAGTAGGTAGTGGGTCTGGACACCATCGACAGTATGTTTTAAAAAGGCAATGTAGAGCTATCGTCGTTGTGAGAGTGAAGGCAAGTTCTGTGCGATGCTGGTACTGTGCTATGGGACTTAACTTTCACTGTGACGATTGACAGCAGTTTGGAAAGCGGCTCTAGGACGTGTCAGATTCTTGATGTGTTCCGAATTTGTGCGGAAGTAAGCGGTCCAGCAGCGGCCAGTAGAAGAAGAAAAAAAAAGCAACAAAAAAAAACAAAACAAGGAACATCTGTCAGGCCGTAGGCATAATCCCAAAATGTCTGCCGTGCGGTTGAGCACAGCAGCCAAAAATGAAAGGTTCCAGCAATCAAGGGGATTGCAGCCTTGCACGGAGAGAACTGAACCATTGTTTCCCCACATCCAGGTACTTAGCTTGAAAAGAAGAAATGCACCGAGTTTTATCTAGTCTCCTCCCTCCATGTAGATGGATATTGTTATTGAAAACCATTAAGAACAAAGCAAGGAGGGACGTTGAAAACGCATAACACACAAACAACACACAAACGTTAAGTGTTTCATAACAGTTTCAGCTTACACTAGTATTCATGGCTGGATGTCAGTACGTAAAGCTACTATCTCACCGAATAGCAAAACTCAGTTCCCCCAACCTCGTCTAATTTGTTTAACTGTTTTTTTTTTCCTTTCTTTTTTTTTCCACTAGTGTCAAACTGGCAGTCCAATTACCAGTAGTGGGAATCAAATGTGTTGCTATTTATTAAGTCCGGCTTGTCGGGTCAGGCCTGTGAGCCCGGGCGGATGTCTTGGAGCAGTCAATTAGCCGCAACTTCAAATGCTTCGCCAGGATCAAGTGTCGGTGCCGAGTCTTATTGGAAGGGCCGAGTGAGAGCAAGAGAGAGAGAGAGAGAGAGAGAGAGAGAGTGAGGAAGTGAGAGACAGGAGAGAAGATGGAAATGTCTGCCACTCTTGTCCAGGGTTTCACATGTTCATTAGGTGGCCTTACGGCAGGCCTCTGTACAGCAGCGGCCTTAATGGGTCTGCCCGCACTGCAGCTGGGGGAATAACAAGGCAAGCAAACGAGCAATGAAAGTGCTGTGGTTTATAAAGTCTGCTACGCCATGGAAACCCCGTGAGCAGCGCTTGTTATTGTTTATGTTGTGTGTTTATTTTTGAAAACGGCTAGTTACTGTTATGTGGAGGAGGAAGTGTGCATGAAGTAGATCTCATAACGCGGTGTCTGGGTTGGATAATTAGTAACACGCTACACTCAAAGGGATGGGAGAGCAGCATGTTTGTGTGTGGGGGGAGGCGTGTCCGCCTATCGCTGCTGACGGTGGAGAAAATATCAGTGTTTTGTCATTCTCGAATCCAAGCGGTATTGTTGGGTAAGTTGGATTTCTTAGGTTCCCTGCCTTGTTTGCCCGCATTGTGTGGCATGTTGGTACCACGCGCACACACACACTCACACACACACACACACACACACACACACACACACACACACACACACACACACACACACACACACACACACACAGTGAGACCTTTTGCTCAACTGCTGACATTCAATTAGGCCCCGAGGAAGACTTCTCCCTCTCCTCTTTCTCCTTCCCTCGTGCGGAGACCTGCCCCCCCCCCTCTCCACCTCCCGCTGCTGACCTTTCCATCGTAGCCTCAATTAAGCACACCATTTTTATGCCCTCCCGTTTTTGTCTTCCATTTCTTTTCTTTTATTTCCCCCTGCCAATTCACAGTGTAATCCGACAAATCCCTTCTTTTCTTTAGGGGACATTCTGGGCCCTAACACCCCCCCAGTACACTGCTGAGATGGTGGTGCAGCGGGGAACACGTGTGTATACTGTAGCTGCCGTTTCGCTGATAATTGCCCGATAACGGAGCGTTGATCTGAAGGTTCTACGCATGTTTTTCTTATCCTCCGTATTAAATGAATAGGGGGGTGGGGGGGGGGGGGGCCACAAAGAGAATAGTCGATGAGACGCGTAGTACATTAGGGCAAAATGATCTGTCTAAGCTCCAGGCTTTATCATAAAACATTTACGGTTCTTTTTTCCGCGGAGCCTTCTCTGTCAGCATCTGAAAAAGAGTGGAGCGAAGGAGAGAGAGAGAACAAGAGGGAGGAAGAGAGAGCCAAAGAAATAAAAAAAGAGGTGTGTGTGTGTGTGTGAGTGTGAGAGAGAGAGATGGAGTGCAAGAAAGAGGAGGTATTCAAAGGAGACACAGAGCGTGCACACACACACTGCGCTGAGAGAGTCACACGAAAAAGAAAATGAACCACCCAGCCACCCCACCTCTCCCTCTCCAACCTCCACCCTTTTACCAGCTACTATGGCATACTGACTCTGGCAATTAACAGTGACGAGCTGTGTGGCTGAATGGCTTGTCTACTGGCCTGTCACGATGGCTTCCCCTCAACGTCTGTCAGGGGGAGGTGCGGATGCACTTTCCATACGGGCTCGCCAGGCACTGCACGTTGGGGCGGGGTAGGGGGTTGACGCGCCGATGGGTGCTCCCCACGTCGCCCAATGTGTGTGTTTGTGTGTGAGTGTGTGTGTGTGTGATTCCTTCGCCTGCCACTAGATGGCAGGTGGCTCTTGAGAACAGGCCGGATCCCTCGGGCTGCACCCACCGCACCAGAGAGAGCCCCCGCCGGATACTGAACTGTCTTCTCCCGTCACAGCCGGAACCCTGGGGCAGTAGAAGGGAGAGACCTTGCTCTCACTGCTGGATGGACGCCTCCGGGAGGCAGTGAGCAGGGCGGGAAGAAGAGCACAGAGACCAACACTGCTGATGGTGCTTCATCACTATTCAACCATGGCTGTTTCCCAATGTAATCCATTCACCCCAGCAGTGTTAGACATGTAGGAGATTTTTTTCAGTTATGCACAGGATAAGATGAAAAAGCCCTAGAGTTGCTAGTCAAGGATTTCATTCGCATTACAGCCAGACCTATCAAAATCTCATGCATGTAAAAATACTAGAACAACCTGAAGAGAAGATAAAAGACAGGAGTTTAATAATTATGAGGTGACTCTTTCGGGAATCACATGGCAAAGCCCTTTGACATAATGCACCTTTTGGAAAGAAAACACAACCTAATTGGTGCCATTTTATTTTTACTACAAAAATGATGCCTGCGAGGCAAAAGGCCAACTTCCCATACTGAGATTGTTAGGCGTTGGAGGTTTATTGTTGATAAATTGCGCAGGTTTAGCAAGTGCGCTAACACACGTTACTCTCTCATCAGTGAGAGTTCAGGTCATTTCAATGCCTTTGGTCGTCCCCTGAGCTCTTCAGCAAAATAAAAACACTCAAGCAATCGCATGTTTATACCACCAGACACTTAGACCTAGCATTGGTCTCTGGGCTAATTAGGCCGGCCTCTACAAGCGCAGGGTAACCTTGGTTAATAAATCAACACGTAGCATTTCGCCCATACAGCATTGCTAATGCTGTGTGTGTGTGTGTGTGTGTGTGTGTATGTTAGTGTTTTGGGTGTGGAGGACAAGGCACAGGCCAAGCTAAGAGAGCCTGTTTAGCATAACTACCGCTTGATTTTGCAACAGGTACCACCAGAACTGTCTTTACTATGGTAAATTCAAAACAGGAAGGATGTTTACTTACAATAGTGTACTGTATGTGCAGATATTGTACAATATGCTTACCTCACCATTGCTCAGTACTGTACATACTCACTATTGTTTGTGCTGATGCCTTGTCACAATAAGGAGAATTATTATCATCAACATTAAGTAAGTATACTCTTTTGATCCCGTGAGGGAAATTTGGTCTCTGCATTTATCCCAATCCGTGAATTAGTGAAACACACTGCACACAGTGAACACAACGTGAGGTGAAGTACACACCAATCCCGGCGCAGTGAGCTGCCTGCAACAACAGCGGCGCTTGGGGAGCAGTGAGGGGTTAGGTGCCTTGCTCAAGGGCACTTCAGCCGTGCCTACTGGTCGGGGTTCGAACCAACAACCCTCTGGTTATAAGTCCGAAGCATTAACCAGTAGGCCACGGCTGTCCCCAACATACCATGTTATAATTCATACACTAACTATTTGTTTTCATGGTTATAGAGACACTCAAATTGATCTCGTTAACAATTAGCAGTTAGCTGTCACAACAATTCTCACAGGGTTTGAAGCTGACTGCATGTACATGCATGTGATGTGGCTAGTAGGCATAGCATGGCATTTACTGAGGAAAACTGTCCAGGGCCAGAATCCAGAACTTGGGTGAATCTCACAAGCCAATGGTGTCAGATTTGAGAACTTAAGCACTTTGAGAACTTTACAATGAGGTTCAAAATTCCAATGTAGCCTATTTGAAAATTAAACTAAAATAACATGCACATGGGGTAAGCTCTTTGAGGATCGTATTGGTGTTAATGTTGTTTTGTACCCAGGTGTACCATAGCACATTTGTTTCTTCAGGTGAAGTTACTTCCTTGTAGCCTAACACCGAGAGGCCTTCTAGCAATGTAAGATCCCTAACTGCTAGCACAACAAGGAACGTGGCATCTTATCCCATCATATTGATATTACTAACAGATAATGTGCTGCTGCCAGAATGGACTGCTGGGGAACCCAGCAATCTCTTCCGTCTCCCCTGACAAGGTCAGCTTGACCTTACAGTCTTTACCAAGGACACACCTCACAGATGGACAGCGCTGTTTAGTGCCGACCCAGCTATTTTCAGAGTTCCTAAGTTATACACAACACTTCCGCCTCTGGTGGTGCTTTTTAAATAACAGCCCTAAATGGTTGCTAATGAACTCTAAATGTAAATCCAAGGCTAATTATTTCAGTGCAGAAGCACACCAGAGGGGCTCGAGTGGAGTTAGAATTGCAGTACAATGCAGACACACAGTTTCCCCCCTGTTTTCCTCCATGCACACACTCACAAAAATAATAATAAAAAATAAAAAACGCTAGCAGAAAAAGAGAGCAGTCATATCAACACTGCCACTGTCAAGGCATATTAGACATGGGGTTACAGTGAAGTGGCGCAATCCAATTAGTTTGGGGGTAGGGGTGGGTGAGTTGGGGCGAGGTGGAGGGGGGAAACATGCATCTAATTCCATTAAATTTCTATCAGAGGCTATTTACTGCTGGGCCAAGTGGGAGACTTGAGCATTTGTGAACCTCTCTCCTCAAAAAAAAGAAAAAGAAAAGAAACTCGCCGGTCTTCTCAGTGGAGAGCAATGGCTTCATTAACCTTTGTCATTTTGAACCGCCATGGCCCCGTAATTTACAAAGAACTGTGACTCATTCACTGGGCCACTCAGAGACTAGAAGAAAGAGAGCCATAGAGAGAGAGAGAGAGAGAGAGAGAGAGAGAGAGAGTGTTTGTGTATGGGGGAAAAAGAGAAAGGGAGCGGTACGAAATAAACTAAAATCATGAACTCAATAGCATGTTGTAATATGCATCCGAAATTCACAGTGGCTATTACGCTAAGGGATAGCTATTTTTAGGAGCCACTTTAGCACTGTGTCAGTTAAAGTGCCAAGATTTTGATTGGTCAATAATAGGATCAATTAAAGCAATCAGCAGTAAGGAATGATTATGTCAGTTTGCTTAAGTCAGTAGGTCACCACCTATACTTAACCCCCCATAACAGCAATCATGGATTGTTACAGTTCAAATCGAGTTAACTTCTTTTAAGAAGTTTCCTATTCCATACACATAGGATACACCTACCAACAGTTCTAGTTCTAAAGCAAGAAAAAAGCCTGCAGGATGCACTGATTGGGCCATCTTCCACTAATTGTCCTCACCTGAGTTTCCACTTGAGCGAAGGTCAAGGCATAACTAATCAAACCAGTGGGTAAGCCGGCTCACTGCAAAATCTCCATTACCCATTTTCTCAGTACACAATGATATATTTCTATTGGCCAACATCACCTGGAGCAGCTGTTCTTGTGTACTTATCAAATCGGTGAGAAGGGCAGGCTGAGGTAGCCACCGTCACCTGACGGCTAGGTAGACGGAAAAATGACTCCGCCAACAACAGAACCCATCGGAGAAACTCCAGTCCTAATTACTAAGGGGAGAATTCTGAACGAATTAAGAAAGTCTGCTACACCAATAGCTCCCAATAAATTAGATTTAATGTGACGTTTCGGGCATTAGCCCTTCATCAGGCATCAGATGAATTCTTCCATGTGTAAGGGTGCATAAGTAAAAAAAAAAAAAAAACGAGGCGTTTTCAGCCTACACAAATTCTCCCCTTCACTTAAATCTGTCATTTACGTGCAGTTGCGGGAATTCCGCATATAGGGAGGAGCAACCCATCGGGGCGTTTCTTATGTATACAACTGTTGCGCGCATTCTGCCACTGTATAATATGCATAACTGAACAGTACGTAAAAAAAGGGCTTAAGCACGATTTACGTGAGAATGAGAGAATTTGCCCTTAATGGAATGAACAGTTTCATCAAAAGAAGATTGACAAAAATAATAGCAATCTAAAATGCTGAAAAAATATCCTAAGTGTGTGTGTGCGTGCACCATGCAAGACATTTTTTTTACTCTGTTTGGTCAGCATGTAGGTCACGTTCTCCGAAGATTGATGAACTAGTGAGGCAGGCACTGCCCACGACCGTTAATATTACCATGTGTGCATTTGACGAATGGTCCTCGCTGGGCAGTGCTGCTCGGCCATGAGCCACTCAGTAATGCTGTTCCATGGGACAAGTCGTCTGGCGCCGAATGAAAATGGTCACCGGTTCTCTAAACAAATCTCCCCTCCCCCGAATTTGAGTTGGGAGGTGACTCTTGGGGTACACAGACTGCGCAGACGACTTTGTCATAACTCATAGTTAGGAGCTCGGGACATTTCAGGCAAAAAAGTTTGTTAGCACTTTATCATACCTTTTGTGCATTAACATAATATTCTGTTTGCTTTCACATCTGTAACTGATGAAGCAACTGTTTGTGCAGTGTAGTCTCTTGCAAGACTTGCAACTGTGCAGTTTGAAAGTACAATCAATCTAGATAGACCACTCTTGGTCTGATGTATACTAATTATTAATTGTATAATTAATTGTATAATTGTTTAATTGTATTAAAGCTTTTTGGACAGATATTCTGATTGTGCTTTGATTCACAATATAATGTTTCATAGTCAAGCTTGATTTTAATATTCCAAATGTCACTTTAAGTTGGGCCACTTCTGATTGGTGAGTATGCCTAGTGCATGAGAAGCACAGAACTCCTGTTAGGTGCGCTTCCGTCTGTCACATAGAGAGAATGACATGAATATAATAGAGGTTGCAAGATTAACCATTGGGAGTTGTAAGCTGCATGATTAATTGCAACCTTTGCAATTAACTATCCCACTAAACATTAGACGTCATTATACGTCTGATGGACATACAGATCATGTCTTTATTGCCCATTTGGACGTCAATAGGACTATGTAACCTATTTTGGACGTTATACAGAAGTCCTGTGGATGTCAGTACTGGACGTCGGGAAAAAAGACGTCATCTGGCGTTGGACGTCCAAAATAGGTCTCTTGAACAATGGGATGGGACAAATTATCATACTGTATGTGCATAAGGGTGTGTACGTCAAAAAATCGCGCAACTAAGCACTTTTCAGCCTGCACACATTCTGCCCTTCACTTAAGTCTGTCATTTACACGCCATGAAGCCAGAAACGCGCTTTGGGTGGAGCTGCTCCAAAATCCGAGTGTTTCCTATGCATACAACTCTTGCGTGCATTGTGCCACTGACTTAAGCACCTTTCCAGATACACATGTCTGAGGGCTGTATTAAGGTCGAGCGCCACTACAAGATGAAACAGCATATTGCTTGATGTCGGCAGTAGGCCTAATTCAAAATACATGTAGATTACACAGAACGTTACAAATAAACATTACAGTATCACATTTGGTGCTGATACCGTTTCTTTTTTTTCCATTACAGTGTCACAAGGTGGCATATTTCCCGACATTACTTTATCAGTGAGTCTACATTGTTAAATAGGGAAAACCCTGTTATAATCACACAGTTTGGATATTGGAGCTTAACGACTGTGCACCTTTAGTTTCAACATAATGTGAAGACATCACCCCATAGCCCACTTTGTTCGAATCTGTCCATTTCTTTCCAACTTTACCAAAGTCATCCATACACTTGCGCAGACGCCTGCACTACTGTCGAGCCACAATAGTCGTTAATTTTCCCCGTCTCTGATTTGTTTCTAATGGTGGCTGATGCCAGTCTCTCTGCTGTATTCGAAACTGCAGGTGTCAGTCTACAAATTTGTTAGATAGATAGATAGATAGATAGATAGATACTTTATTGATCCCCAAGGGGAAATTCAAGATAGCATACTGTAGATAAAATATATAAAGTTTCTGATACAAGCAGCTGCCATTGAAACTTTCTCAACACTGAGTTTTACATTATGCATCTACTCACCTCAAGCACGACTCTTTATAAACAAACCTCAGAGCAAAAGTGAAAATTCGTTAAGGCATTTCTTTGTTAGCCGATGTGATTACACATCATTTTACTGTAGGCAGTTCGCTATTCAGTAACCTTGCTAAAAGCTTTCAAAATCAAACACTGGTTTGTGTTCTTTCTGGATTTAACTGATAACTGCATAACTGTAGCGCAAAAAAATTACTTACAGTATGGTGAATGGGAGAATTCGGACCTAATTGCATTAGTTCAAATTGCGATTTCAACTGAAAATTGAGTAATTGTGCAGCAACAATTATCATACATTGGCACTTAATTTATTTATCATATGTTTATCGCATGTTAAATATCATAGAGTTTTTATGCCTTATACAGTATTGCATTGTATGTTCACCTCACTGCTAAATGTTGTTGTGCTCAGTATCAATGTCCAGTGCCTTTCTATCTCACAATCTGTCGGCCATGTCTTCTTTTTGTCCACCTACTGTATCTGTTGGTTAAATTCATAAGCTATGTGTCACAGTAAAACTGATAGGCACAGGTAAAAAAAAAGTAACAAAACTCTGCGGGATGTTTTGAGCGATGTGTTTAGACGACTCACGTCTCAGGCGAGGGTGGTGCCATCATGGGGCCTTGAGCGAGAAGCGAGGACAGCTTCAATGGGACTGTTTAGTGAAGGTTTATATCACACGAACAAGGCCCTGCCTCTCTGAGAGCTG
>NW_027468564.1:44979210-44994210 GCF_046254945.1 Alosa pseudoharengus
GTGTGTGTGTGCGTCTACGTGTGCGTCTACGTGTGCGTCTACGTGTGCGTCTACGTGTGCTTGTTTGTGTGTGTGTCTGTCTGTCTGCTCATGTTTTAAACACACAGGAGAGAATAGGAAATCAGAATGTTAGACTGAGAGAAGAGAGATGAAGAGAGATGAAGAGAGAGAGAGGGTCAGACAAAAACAAAGAAAGAAAGAAACGAGAGAAAAAAAATGAAGATGCATGAGTGCAGAGAGAGAGAGAGAGAGAGAGAGACAGACAGACGATGGCAATGTCATACCAATGATACAGAGGGAGGGAGAGAGAGAGAGAGAGAGAGAGAGAGGGAGAGGGAGAGAGAGAGAGTCTAAAGCAAGGGGAAAGAGCTAAGCCAAAAGCATCAGTCACAACCTTCGTGGCAGGCAGGGTATCACTGTTAATCTCAAAGCTCCATATGTTTTCCTAAAACATCCAAAGATGAAAGAAGACAACAATAACGACAGCAATAAGCATCAGTCTAATGAGAGGCACACAATGACAGCAACGGGGGGGAAAAAAATGGCCGACTGAGGAAAGAGGGAGTATTCTGGACAGGAGACAGATTTGGAATGAAGGGAGAGCTGAATGAGTGGAAGAAAGCCCAGATACGGAGGGGGGTGCCAAGGTGGAGAGAGAGCGAGAGAACAAAGAACGACAGAATGAAAGTGTGTGAGTCAGAGAGGCACAGAGAAAAAGGGATAGAGGGAGACAGAAAGAGGGTGAGGAGATGTGAGCATAATACCGTATTCAGGCAGTTCACTCTTTCTTTCTGTCCCTCCCTCTGTCACACACAGACACACACACACACACACACACACACACACACACACACACACACACACACACACAAGCTGCTTGGCAACCATACAAAGTCACACATACAGAAAAGGCCCCCAGCATCAGCAGCAGCAAACAGTGGGGAGAGGGAGAGAAGCTAGGCCTGTCAGTGGCATCCCACACTATTGATCAAACATAGACACACACACACATACACACACACACACGCACAAAGGACACTCACAGACTCACACACACTCTCTCTCTCTCTCTCTCTCTCTCTCTCTCTCTCTCTCTCTCTCTCTCTCTTTCACACACATACACACACACACATGCACTCATACACACACACACACACACACACACACACACACACACACACACACACACAGTCATAAAAGAAACTCACAAACACATAAAGCGCTTTCAGACATACGTGTAAGACCGGAGGTACTGCGGATGTTAAACGGTGGGGAATGACAAATACGGGGAACGTATATCTGAACGACATAACCGGTCATATGGAAGTCCAAATTTAGCCGGTTGTTCTAATACTCCCCCCCTAGTATTTCCTCCGGACATTATGTAAATGTGCTGTGTCTGAACGAAGCGTAGAACATGCGGTTTGGTGACGTTTCTTTCGTGCGTCCATGTGGTTAGATGCCAGTGTTATGATGGAGTGGCATAGTGCTGTCCAGAAAATCTCCGACCTGGAAAGATGCAGACATCACGGAGCTACTGTCCATGAGGGCATACAACATTTTGATAGAACACCTGAAGGGAACGTTAGAGACACGTTAGGCTACAACTGCATGGCAAGGCCAAACAAATTCAAACGACTGAATCATCATAAGCAGAAGGCGCTGAAAAGGCAGTAGCCTACAGCGACGTCGGTGATGACAATAACAGGAGTATTTAATAAATTGTTAGCCAACACGGTCGGTTTTCTGTTAATTCGTAGCCTTCTCATGACCTCACTGCTGAGTTCGCTGATATTTGTTGAGCATAAATATGCCTGGAGAAAATGAAAACGAAGAAAACCCAACTTTGTTCCAAGCTCCTTACCTAAATGCAATAGACACATGAGGAGAGGATGCTTTTGGAAAAAAATAAACCATGAAAAAATGAACCACTTCACTGTTATGTTAGTATTTTGTTTGTTGCTTAAAAACGTTGTATATGATGGCCTTGAAGTCTTGAGTTAGCCTACTGAATTGGCTGGTACCATAAAGTTTGTGCATGTCCTCTCTCTCCAACGCAAACCAGATTTGGGGTTCCATAGCCAACCAATTCTGCTGCATAACGTTGAAAACAGATAAATGTGTTTATTCGAAGCACACATACAAATACTGTAGGTCAATTTCAAGTGCGCACTTACGTGACTACTTCAAGTATTAGCCTACGCACAATAGATTTTTCTTCTTTAGCCTACATAATGCATACACTTTGTAAACAAACAGCACCTGTGACAGCGGCCACATATATTCTGTGTCATATCTCGCATCTTGTGAACTCTACAAGCCCCCACCCCTCACTCGACAATCACACAGAGATTCTGTAATGTGCGTGTATGTTGTTCACACATAGGTCCGTATAAGGTCAGTATAAGGTCCGCAGCTTAGCATCATATCTGAATCATCCGAAGGGTAGGACCTCCGTTTGACAAATCTCCGCATATACTCCGGAGGTTATATCTGAAAGCGCTTATTGGAGAACAGAGGCTAACTCCTGAGGCATTGTACCCTTCAGCCTCCATCCCCTGCTGAGGGACAGAAAGGCAGTCAGCATCTCCAGCTCTCCTTCCCCATAGTCCCACACCACAGCCCTCAGGCTCTTAAGACCCATCCCATTTACAGTAATGGAACACACATGCACACACACACACACACACACACACACACACACACACACACACACACACACACACACACACACACACACCACGGCCCTCTGAAGACCCATTCCATTTACAGTAATGGAGCCCCATCATAACCCAGTGCTGTGAGTAAATCTGCAGAAAAGTGTCCCTCACTGATAGCACTGGCCTCAACTATCCCCTCATTGAGGCTGCGGTGATGTACATCGGAAGCAGATGACGCCGGTTGGATTCCCAACTGCTGCAGAGTATCTCTGTCTGCTCTCTTAATCGACGTTTACCTCTCTTCTGTGGCCATTCGTCCTCCCCCTTTCTTACCTCTCTCTCCTTTTTTAAATTTCCTTCCCTTCCTCTGGCCCACAGAGGCCCTGTATGTCACCTGTAAGCTGCAGAACTGCACTGACGGCAACAAGGGGAAGCCGTTCCCCGGCTACATCGACCCCAACTCCCTGGTGGTCCAGGACGAGTATGTGTTTGTTCAGGTATGTGGAACCATCTATATATCTATCTATCTATCTATCTATCTATCTACCTATCTATCTATCTATCTATCTATCTATCTATCTAGTTTATAAAATAGTGTATCTATCTATCTATCTATCTATCTATCTATCTATCTATCTATCTATCTATCTATCTATCTATCTAGTGTATCAAATAGTGTATCTACTGTATCTATCTCTATCTATCTATCTATCTAGTTTATCAAATAGTGTATCTATCTATCTATCTATCTATCTATCTATCTATCTATCTATCTATCTAGTGTATCATGTACTTTATTCATAGCATACTTGTTTTTTAGCAGAAGTGCAATAGAGTGGGATTTCAGGCATGTGTAGCCTCTATCGAATGTTAATAATGTTTGATTAGACTGCCTGACATACATCATCTCTGATTAGGTGAGCTTAATCAGTATCTCTTGAGCCCATGCTGACTAAAGTTTGGTCGTCGTTGTTGTTTTTGCTCTTGTTGTTGTTGTTGTTGTTGTTGGTGATGGTGGTGGTATTTAATAGCTACTGCAATCACAATGTAAAACATGCAGATTGCGAGACGGCTCCTCTTCCCCCCCTGTGTGTCGTTGTCATAGGTCACCACGGGTGGGAGGACCATCTACTACGTGTCATCGCAGCGGGACGTGTTCACCCCGATGAGGCTCCCGAAATACACTCTGCCCAAGGTAACGCCCTCGATCACTTGCACTCGCTGTGCCATTTTGACATGGAATGCTCATGGCAGGCACACACACACACACACACACACACACACACACACACACACACACACACACACACACACACACACACACACACACACACCACACACAGCATCTATGTTCTGGCTTGTATGGACTTGCATTTGCTCCCTGACAGCCTTGAAGACTGAAAGCCACCAAAGGACACTTGCACACACTTACACACAAACATACACACACACATGCACACACACACACACACACACAAACATACACACACACATGCACACACACACACACACACACACACACACACACACACATGCACACACACACACACACACACACACACACACACACACACACACACACACACACACACACACACACACACACATACTGTATACAGACACACACACACACACACACACCGCCACTGCAGTCTGGCACTAACACCACTGATACAATACCCCCCCCCCAACCTTGTTTCTTTCTCTCTTTTCTTTTTTTCGCTCTCTTGCTCTCTCGCTCCTTGGAGCGCCCCATCTCTCACCGGTGTCAATTAAACGTGTGTCTCTTCCTCGTCCCTGCTGGACCCCCCTCTGCCCCTGTGTCCTTTTATACCGCCGCCCCCAGCAGCGCAGGGCACAGCCTGTGGTAGATGAGATGCCCATATTACCAGCATGCACACACACACACACACACACACACACACACACACACACACACACACACACACACACACATACAGATGAGATGGATATGGTTCCTGACTAGCTCACACACTGATTTGAAAAGTAATAAAAGAGTGTTAGGAGGCGGCGTGGGCAACAGGCAGGGTGGCTGTGTGTATGTGTATGTGTGTGTGTGTGTGTGTGTGTGTGTGTGTGTGTGTGTGTAAATGGGGTTTGGTGTTCATTATTAATATGATTGAGCCTCAGCAGGATAATCTGGTGTCTGTGCTCTGGTCTCTCTCTCTCTCTCTCTCTCTCTCGCTCCCTCTGAGAAGCAGCCCTGTTTTAAATGTTAAAAAATAAAACACACACACACACACACACACACATGCACACACAGTCAAATAAAAGCTTAAAAAGTCAACCTCACAGGAGAGGAGAAGTCCTTTGATTTTATTACGATTTAGAGTTTGTTTTGTGTGTGTGTGTGTGTGCGTGTGTATGTATGTATGTGTGTGTATACTTTGTTGTTGTACAGTTTTATTTGGCAAATAGTGTTTGGGACATTAGCATGCACAATGAATTATTCAGAGTTTGAGTTGGCGCAAGTTTACGGGTATGTGTTTACTAAAAAAAACACGCAAAACCAAATTGGTTGAGATGTTGTCCTTTTTCTGTTATGAGGGGATTATGTTAACACACATTGTGTTAATCTTTGGCTTGTTGACCACAGCTGGCCAGTGACCCTCCAAAGGGGCCATGGATGTGTCAGAGCAGTGGGCTGGAAACTGCTCAACAACAACAGAAAGAGCAACGCAGTAGTGTTAATACTGAGAAGCGACACAGACTAGCACATTATACAGTACACACAGACTAGCACTTTATACAGTACACACAGTCATCAACATCTGTGGGCTATGCTTCCTGAAAATCAGGTATACAAATAAGTATGTCAACACACCTAATTATGGTCCCTATGGTCCCCCACACTGGGGGAAAAAAGTATGTTTGCTTGCTCCTTGAAGGGCGTTTTTTGATTTTTCATTTTATGAAACAAAAATGTCATTTTATGGCATTTTATTTTATTTCAGCTCTATACTGCCAAACTCATTAAGTTCACTGCTTGACAAAGTGTGATCCATATACAGTATGCGTATTACAGACCATCTCCATGTGGGTTTTCGGACAGTAATCAAGCATAGTTGTAGATTTAATAAACAACAAAATGGAGAATGGTAGGTAAAGATACAAACCCATGTTTGAATCAGAGCACAATGACACGACAATGTGCTCTGGCCTGGATTGGTCAGTGCAGTGAGGGAGCTGGCCAATGAGAAGGGAGGGAGCAATCATGCCTACTGTGAGTGCATCCTTAATATCCATTAATGTGTGTGTGTGTGTGTGTGTGTGTGTGTGTGTGTGTGTGTCTGTGTGTGTTTGTGTGTGTGTGTGTGTGTGTGTGTGTGTGTGTGTGTGTGTGTGCCCCAGGACCTGCACGTGATCAGCACGGATGAGAAGCGGGTTGTGGCGGCAGTGCAGGAGTGGAACCAGAACGACACCTTCAATCTGTACGTGTCGGAGTCCGGCGGCGTCTACTACACCCTGGCCCTGGAGAACGTCATGAGCAGCATGGGGCCCGAGGGCAACGTCATGATTGACCTCTATGAGGTACGGACACATGGACACACACACACACACACAAACACACACACAGCCATTACAATCAAGAGGAAGAGATTGAGAGAGAGAGAGAAACTGGGAGAATGTTTTTCATTTGAGAGCCGCCGCAGTACAGCGCAGAGCAGACCAGAGGCAGAGTTGAAAAGGCTGCCCCCGCTGGTTAAGTTTGGAACAACCGCAAGCCGGTTCAGCTGCTTGTCAACTAAAAGAGGATAAACGAAAACAACGCGGGTAGCGAACTGCTGATATGAGTACAGGAAGGTGAAGCTGGCGAAAACAAGCCAGTTTGGGAGCTGACGCTGACGTGATTGGCTCGTTCATGTCTCTGTAGTGACTCTGTTTCCTGTGCTGTCACGTCGCAGTTGCCCGTCTCAGATGCGGCCGGCACTGTCCAGTCTCAGCCGTGCGTCGGCCATCTGTCGACAACGCTAAATATAGACCGTGTCTGTCAGTAGGCAGACGCACCGCATATCAGCTCTGTCAGGTGCAACTTCTGACAGCAGACTGGAATGTATCGTAGTACACAGGTAGAAAGAGTAGGAGGCTGGGGATAAGAATATCCCTTGCTCTTTCTCTCTCTCTCTCTCTCTCTCTCTTTATCTTTCTTTCGCTTGTTCGCTAGATCGGTGGTTGCCTTTAGGGCTATCGCCCAATCAAATAATTAAAGTGTTGATGATACACCCCCCCCCCCCCTCTGGAGTACACTCCTCTTTGGCCTCGACAAAATGGAGGAAGAGGATCTAGCAGCCTGATTGAGGTCACCAACCCGACTCCCGACTCTCGGAATACGAGGGCGCACGCACACTCGCAGCGTATGCTAAAATCTCACCCTCGGCAAGATCGACGTGCACATCAATTATTCACAAGGCGCATGGTGGGATCCTCTTACTCCTCTTCCGCCTCTTCCTCCCCAGCACTGCTTGGCCTCGAGGAACGGGTGCTACTTAAGTCCGGGACAGTCACAAATTGCAGCTGGCTGGATGTGCGTAGCCTGGTGAAAATCTAGTGATCTGGGCTGTGTGTGTGTGAGACTCTAATAGGTCTTTGTTAGGGGCCTCGGGGAGAGAAAGAGAGAGGGGAAGGCTTGACCACACACTCAGAGCTTGACCACACGTACACAGTGCTTGACCACACGCACACAGTCTGACCACACATACACAGAGCCGCAGGCGACACACTGAACAGTGTAACACGCTGCCTGTTGAGCTGTGTTTCGTCAGAAATTGAAAAATGGCCTTTAACTGTGTTTTTCTTTGTCTGCCTGTGTGCGTGAGTCTGTGTGTCTCTGCGCAAGTGTGTGTGTGTGTGTTTGTGTGTGTGTGTAAACTGAAAACTTTCAAATAATTTAGTATATTTACCCCATCCATTTTTTCTCTCTCTCTCTTTTTCCACTCGTTCAGTCTTCTCTCTGTATTTACTGTGGAGTCAATATGTTTTTCCTCCACACTGATTTCCCTCACTCTAGGGGTATGATTATCTCTTGCTCTCTCTCTCTCTCCATCTATCTCTCTATCTTTTTTCTCTATCCTTTTAACACAATCCTATACAAAAGTTTAATTGTGTGAATCTGTCTTTTTTTTTTTAAACCAATAAAGAATGCGTTAAAATCTCAAAATCTCTCTCTCTCTCTCTTGTTCTTGCTCTCTCTCTCTCTCACACTCTCTCTCTCTGGGGGTCTCTTTATGTCTTTTAGCTGTTAGAGTAAACATACTGTATTTTTCTCTTCCCCTTTCATCCCCTGTTCATAGGTGGCAGGAATTAAAGGCATGTTCCTTTCTCTCTCTCCCTCTCTTTCTCTCTCTCTGTTCCCAGGTGGCAGGAATTAAAGGCATGTTCCTGGCAAACAAGAAGCAGGAGAACCAGGTGAAGACCTACATCACTTACAACAAGGGCCGCGACTGGAGACTGCTGCAGGCGCCTGATGCCGACCTGAGAGGCAACAGCATCCACTGCATGCTGGTAAGTGTAGTTCTCAAGGAGAGAGAGAGAGAGATCACTGACCACTGAGTCCAGCCCCACGGACAACAGGCTCTGCGGCAACAGACACAGCAGCAGTGCTGTCCATCAAAAGCTCGGCCCCCGCTCCCAGTCATCAAAGCTAAAGGTCAGACGTTTGATCCCATCTGAAAAAGCTGACCTCACATTTAAAAAGGAGGACGTGAGGGACACAGAGAGATGGACAGAGAGAGAGAGAGATAGAGGAAGAGAGGAAGAAGAAAACATGAGATGCCAAAGAGACAGATAGAACAAAGAGAGATAGAGCACATTTGACAGATTTCCTTGTGTGTGTGTGTGTGTGTGTGTGTGTGTGTGTGCAGGGTGCGATTTGTAGGGGGGATGGTGAGGATTTCCCACCCTCTGGTTTTCCTATCCCTACCTCTGCTAAATTATTTTTATCGTCGGGGGGGACAACATTTATCCCCCTCTGCCCCTCATATTGATTAATGCTACTTCATATAAGTAAAGCGCTACAACGTGAGAACAGTCTAGTAGGCTAGCCTACATAATAATCTGACATCAGAAACGCACCGTCACCGTCAGCACTCATGCTGCTGACACAGTGGCTGCGTGATAACTTAATTTGGCCTTGATCGTGCAGGACATTTCAGAATGTCGAGTGTGTAATCCATCATAAATGGCTAGGTTCAATGGAAAAGTTAGCTGGACAAATGAAAGAAAACGAGAAGGATTCAGTGAAGCATAATAATGTTTTAGAACCTTCAAAATTAGAAAACTGATGCAACTGAGATGGAGGACAACTGCACGTAGAGTAGAACGTAGGCCTATTGTCCGAAGGAACTTACATTAAATGAGGAGATATTTGCTGAATGTCACAAAAAGTGTTACAGAAATTGCTTGGCATCGCTTATTCAATGGCTCTCTACCGAAACACCTGTAGTTTGCGGAGGACGAACGAGAAAGCACTCGTTTGATAAATCAGCCAGTAGTAGACAAATAACTGTACTGCAAAAACGTATGTTGGTGGGTATTTAAACTATCTAGCGGGTGTTTTAACAGCTGCAAGAAATAGAAGCTTCATGGTCTTTATGTTCTGGTTCGTAAATTATTTTCATAAAACTTCAAGTTGCCCTATAACTTTACTCTCCAAACTCTTCACTGCACTGTAGGCAATTAACTGACAGTATGATAGGCTATTTATTTTCTGTAGGCTACAATAAACACATTTATTTTTTCAACTTTTGCAATATTACGCACTTGGCTACTGAACGCAAATCAGCAGGAGAGAGAATGCACGTAGCCTACGCAGCGTGTAGCGCAATGTGTAGGCTATTTGGTTACCAACTAACACTGTTAGCCAATTCACTAACTTAAGACTTCAGTGCCATAATATACAACGTTTTTTACACAACAAATACAGAAAGAATGGAGGCAGCAAAAGTAGAGAAGTCATTTCAGATGGGGCAAGAACAAGGTGAATTTGTATGCTTGTCAAAACGTAGTCCTACCCTGCATTAGAGGAGCTGATCATCATACCAAGCACACTCGCTGTTTAAAGTCATACACCACAGTAAACTAAAACTAAAATGTTACAAAGGTGGCAAAAATAATATAGGCCTAGGGTATTATTAGCCATGACATTACTATGAATCGTTCGTTCATTTTTTTTTTTTTTTTTTTGGGGGGGGGTTACAAACTTATTCAAAATCATCCCCCCCTCTGGTTTTTACACAAATTGCACCCTGTGTGTGTGTGTGTGTGTGTGTGTGTGTGTGTGTACAGTATGTGTGTGTGTGTGTGTGTGTCTTCATAAATGAAGTTGAATTCCCTTAAGATGCATTATTTTGTGTTGCGTGTTGGAGGGGAGGGGGGGATTGGCGGTTAGATTGGCGTTTGCTTTTGTGCTGAAGTTAATTGAATGAATTCATCGACTTGAGATCTGGCAGATGCTCGTGTTTCAAGGACTCTCTCTGACTCAGCGGCAGTCACTCTGGTGGAGCAGACCCAATTAACCCACTCAGAACACACACACACACACACACACACGCACACACACGCACGCACGCACGCACGCACGCACGCACGCACACACACACACACACACACACGCAAGCCCTTATATAATGTGAATTTATTAAACCTCCGATTTTTTGTGCATGTAGCCTTCCACCACTGCTGCGTAGTTATTTGTCAAGGAAATGTCAACATTTTAATAAACTTCTAAGTAGAATTCGCAACATGTGATCCCGCCTGGCATTTTCACTCATGTAATGAGGATGTAGTAACTAAAGGTTACACCAATCAAAATGAACATCCAGGAGGGGGGGGGGGAGGCGGGTGGGTTGTAACTGAAACCATGTTGTTAATGAAGCCTCTTTGATGGAGGTGGATGGCCACTGAGACTCCTGGGACTAAATAATGCTATTAAAAGCCGTCTCCTTAATTCTAAATGGAGACATCGAGTTGACCGATTTGATCCAGTGTTAATCCAGCGTATCTAGAGCAGGTAAACCTTGAGGCTGGCTTACAAAAGAACTTCTTGCAAAAGAAAAAAGAAAGTCCTTTATTCTGGATGGTACAGCAGAGTTATGGCAGCTCTGCTCCATGCACAGCACAGCACTGCACAATGTTGCGAAGTGGAGCCAAGACAATGAACCCAGATCTAAAACACTCACGGTTAGATATAATGACAGAATATACATTGCTCTGTGGGGTAAGATGGGAGGGGGGGGGGGGGTGTTACTCCACACATTGCTGTGTGGGGTAAGATGGGAGGTGGGGGGGGGGGGGGCAGGTAGGGATATGGGGCCTTCCTGGGCTGATTTGATTTAGTTACTTAGTTCTACATGAATCACAATCAATGATCTTCATGCGTGGGCCAAAGGTGACACGGACTCGCAGTGGCGGGATTGGGCCAAAAGATTGTGAGGTGGCACTGCTGCCTCTGAAACCACGTTGGTAACGAAGTCTCTTTGACCTGATGTCTCCCCCTCTCCTGCCTTCAGCCCTACTGCTCTCTCCACTTGCACCTCCACGTGTCGGCCAACCCGTACACGTCAGGAAACATCGCCAGCAAAGAGTCAGCCCCCGGCATCATCATGGCGTCAGGTAAGTCGGCATCTAGAAACCTCATTAATACATCGGTGTGGAGTTTCTCTGGGAATACTGAAGGGAGGGGTGAGCAACCTTTCTGGTGTTTTTTGGTTTGGTCCTTGGTTAAAATACAACCAAAAAGTTGGGACGTTGTGTAAAATGCAAATGCAATTAACTCTGTGCTACAGGACATTAATCCAAATACTAATCAAACCTCTATAGTGCTACCCATAGTGTTCTGTGGTGTTTTATAGTGTAACACCACTGCAACAAGAATTCTTTAACAGAAAGTATAAATAAATGACCATAAATCACCATGACCATAAGTGTTTTTGGCCCCGGATTATGTTTTATTCTTGTGCAGAGTATAAGGGTATAGATGTGTGTGTGTGTGTGTGTGTGTGTGTGTGTGTGTGTGTGTGTGTGTGTGTGTGTGTGTGTGTGTGCATCCATGCTTGTGTGTGATAAACAGGTTTGTTGGTGCTATTAGTTGTCATGTTTGTAACCAAAGGCAACCAAAAGTTGAATGTGTTACTCTCCCCTTTAGATTAAAATGTTTAAATCATGCTCATGCCTAAATAGTGTTCTGCAGTGTTTTATAGCACTGCAGCAAGAGTACAAGAATAATGTACATTATGGTCCAGTGTTTAGGGACCTCGGATAATGTACCAGTGGTTATAAGGATATGGACAGTGTGTATGTACAGTATGTGTGTGTGTGTGTGTCTGTGTGTGTGTGTGTGTGTGTGTGTGTGTGTGTGTGTGTGTGTGTGTGTCTGTGTGTGTGTGTGTGTGTGTGTGTGTGTGTGTGTGTGTGTGTGTATGTGCTTGTGGGTGATAATAAACAATATTTTCAGGGCTATTTTTATGTTTGTAAGCGAAGGCATTGTAGTTGAATGTGTCATTCCTCCCTTTAGATTAAAATGTTTAGGTCATGGTCAAGTCTAAACGAAGCTCAGCTTTTAAGATTACACAAGAGAACAACTCTAAATATTTTATAAGGAAAAAATAAATAAATGCAAGGGGGGAAAAAACGAGTAAGTGTTACCACTTTTAGATATAAATATATAATCTTGTTTCTGTGAAGGCCACAAAAGCTCATTGTGTGTGTACATTAAGAAGCTTAATGTGCGCTACACACTGACTAACCAGAGGGATTCCTATTAGACATAAAGCGGAGATTGCCAATTTATGTCTGTTTTTTATCCCCCGACGTTCCCCGTGGAGGAGCAGGTCTATTTTACGCTGTTGTGACTGCCTCAGCACAAAGGCAAAGCTGGTGTCATATCACTTCTTTGGCTCAGGGGTTGGCACAACCTTATTACTTTTTTTCTTAGTGCGTGTGGGTGCGTGTGTTTGTGTGTGTGTGCGTGTGTGTGCGTGTGTGTGTGTGTGTGTGCGTGTGTGTGTGTGTGTGTGTGTGTGTGTGTGTGTGTGTGTGTGTGTGTGTGTGTGTGTGTGTGTGTGCGCATGTGTGTGCATGTATGCATGTGTGTGTGTGTGTGTGTGTGTGTGTGTGTGTGTGTGTGTGTGTGTGCGCATGTGTGTGAGTGTGTGTATGCATGTGTGTGTAAGCCAAATTGTGATGTTCACCATGTGTTGAGGATGACTGCATAGAGAATAAACAGGATTACTGCCAGACATGGTAAATGAAACTCTTTGGTAAAGTGCTGCTACTCTTCAGGGGACCGCTGAGAGAGGAGAGGAGTAGTTTGTGTGGAGTGTCACTTCACAGTTTCCGTTGTTAAAGTGCCACCTCCTTCCACACGTGGAACATGTCTGTAAAAGCTTTAGAGGAATCACACTTGTTATGTGTAATACATTTGCAATAATAAAATGATGGTAAAGAGCTTGTGTCGTACATACCATACTTAAATGGCATAATGCCTTTCAACACTCAAGGTAGGTTACACAGTATAATATACATTTTTGTTTGTCTTACTGTATATGAAAATATATTAATAGACATTAACTTAAAGAAACACACCAACTTTTTTAGAAATTGCCCAAAGTTAATACATTTGCAATGATAAAATTATGGTACATACATTCCATATTACTCTTGGGTAGAGGGCACGCAAGCAAATTTTGGAAAAAGTTTCTTTAAATAAATGCAAATTTTACAGATTTATTCCATATGGACTAAAAAGTGTTGTTGGCCCATCTGTTGGCAGGGCATTTTGTGACTTTTGAAGGGAAAGAAAACACACATAGGTGTGTGTGTGTGTGTGTGTGTGTGTGTGTGTGTGTGTCTGTCTAGAGGACATTTAAATTTCAAATTGCTTCCAAATGAACATAGATGAAATGTAGACACTTTAACGGTTTATTAGATTCTTTTGCCACCAGATTCCTGGGGGCCTGTGGCTTAATTTGATCATTCGGTGGATGATTTCCACAGGGAGACGGAACCTCACCAAAAAGTTCTCTGCTTTTCTTTGCGGCAAAAAAAACAACCCCTGATGTGGTTGTGGTGAAAGAGAGAGCTCAGCAGACCCGGGTCTAATGCATAACGTAATCAGGAGGTGTACGCAAGAGATGACACTATGCAACAAGTGCAGTCACACATAGCCCTTTTCCACCGACAGAGAACCAGTGCTGTTCCTGTTCATTTGAACCGGTCGGAGTATTTCAACCAAACAAAAAACGTTTCGGAACGTGGCACCTTGGTTCGGAGCTTGAACCAGAAAATATTAATATATATAAATGTTTTTTTTCCTGTGAATAAAACATTTGTTTTCCGTCCATATCAACTGTTTCCATGAGTAAACAAAACTAGTCAACTAGCACTACACTGCAGACGTTAGCATTTTACACAGCGTTTCTGCTGTTTTTACGGGACAACTGTTCATATCATTCTTCCGTTTATGCATCTCATTAAATTTTGTTTTGTATGCAACACCCATTGTTGATGGTCTGGTTCAAAACTGGTGGAAATGTGGGCTGGTTCACTAAATAGCACCAAGGTTCAAATAACTCCGGAAGGAACCGGTTCAAGAACGCGTTCTCTGATGATCGAAAAAGCGCCCACAGAGAAATGGCTCCGGGTAGTTTTGTATTCCAAAAAGTCACACCCACATTAGAATACATTCTCGATACAAGAGTGGTGGTGTGTAGAGGGAGTCCGCAGGAGTGGAGGAGGAGGGAGGGAGACATACAGAATGTTCCGGATTTTAAATCTCAAGAGATTATCCAACTTCATCTAAGAAGCACAATACAACCTAGATATCCATTGCAAAAAATCTAACAAAATGTATGTCATCGTTGTTAACTATTGAATAAATCATTGTAGTGTTAGACTGTGTGAATGACCCACCAAATCCCAGCGACTATCACAAATCGATACGTCATGGGAGGAAGCCGTGCCTGAGGCGGCAGCATCCTGACCGTGTGCGGGTCCAAGTGTTTATGGGGACCACCGGGTCAACTCTGGCAGGCCCGGCAACCGGTCCAATTCCTAACCCCCTCACCCCCCCCCCATCTCTCTCCCATTCCTTTCCTCCCTCTCAACTCTCCTGACTGCATAAAGGCAACAAAAAAATCTCCCAAAAATGCCCTTGATAAAACATAAGCTATGATTCCATTCCCCTTTCTAAACTGCTGAGGGGTAAATGATTGTCCTCCTCAGACCAGTTACCCCCCCCCCCCCCTTAAGACAGGCAAATGTGAACAAACACAATGCCAGTGTGACACAGAGTTTCAGTGCATGATGTGCTGCAAGATAGTAA
>NW_027468564.1:44996710-45006710 GCF_046254945.1 Alosa pseudoharengus
GATGGATGTGGGGAGAGAAGAAAGCGAGATGACGATTGAGAGGAGTCATAGGGGTCATTTCAATATGGATGATATCCATCTCCCAGTGTATAAATCACCCTCTATCCTCCATTTCAGAGGTAGCTCATTAAACGATACAGTCCCTTGAAAGTAATTGGATTCGTCGCCTCTTGCCATGCCCGTGGGTGGGCTCTTCAAACATTTTGATGGCGTGATTTAAATTTATGGGGGCCCTGGTATCTAATTAAAATAAAACACACGGAGAGAGAAAATAATTAAGAGCAAAATTGATGTGCACAAGTGCGGAGCTCTTTTCGGGCGGAGGCGTGTGTGTGTGTGTGTGTGTGTGTGTGTGTGTGTGTGTGTGTGGGTGGGTGGGTGGTGTTATGTTGTGTGTGTGTGTGTGTGTGTGCACACGTGCGTGCACCTGTGTGTGTGTGTGTGTGTTGCTCCATTTTGATGCATTGTCACAAAGAATTACGAGACCTCCGTCTTGAGGCGTAGCTCATATTGGGCTCGGGTCAGGATTAGGATGATGTGTTTGAACTCTAATCAAAACGAGAGGCGGCTTTGAGGAAGCTGGGGGAAGCAGGGAGGAGCCTAACCAGTCAACTAGAAAGCACAAGTTGTACTTGGACTTGGCCATTGCACACACAGTACTTGGCCTCAGGATCCATCAAAACTAAGAACTACACTGAGGGGATGAAAGAGAGAATTAGACTTATATTCCTGCAAATGAATGTGCTGGGTATGGGCATGTGTAAGCTTGTTTGCTACGGCCTAAAACGGACTAAATGATTCATTCCCTTTGCCTCCTGTGGCATCTAACACAGTCCATCAATCTGCTCGTCAGAAGAATCGGTGAGATACGATTTAGCAAATGACGAGGAAATTAAAGCCTTCCGGCATAGCTTGGTTGGCATTAAAGCTCGCAGGTCTTTGATGGTGGCATCGTATATCAGCAGATGGATTAGAAGACGTACCTGGGGTTAGCGGTTTGACATATGTTTCAAAATGACATTTTCCATGTCGTCTGAGACATACTATTAAGACCATAACACAAGCGGAAGAGCAATAAGAGAAGGAATCGGTGAAAGTAAACAACTTGAGCACATGTTGCACCATATAATTATCAAAGGTTTTTGTGCAGTGTTGTGGCCATTTCAACATCTATCAGCATGCAAAATGACAACAGTTTGGCGTCATGTAAATACGCCTTTGTGCAAAAAGCCTCAAAACTGACAGAAAAGGACAACCAATCCATGGACACCTTGTCCATGATCTAAGCTGAGGTAAAATGCATATGTGAGATAAAATGCATACAGTATAAACATTTAAGCAATACCTCTCAGAATGCATACTAATGAAGTACTATGTATGGTTGTATACCATGCATACCGATAAAATACTGTGTATGGTTGCAGCATCTGTTAAAAGGATGTGCTGTGCATTTAACCCAATGCAGCCTAAATGCTAAAATCGTGTTTTAACAGAAAATAATGAAATAATAACCTATATGCGCTAGCAATATTCATGCATGTCCATCACAAGCTGCACAACAATTTGCTGTGCTGTGTATGACTACAGCAGCTGTTCATAGGATATTCCGTGTGTTTGTCTGTGTGCAGATTTTCGACGAGGAGTACAGCGTGCTCTACCTGGACCAAGGGGGAGCTCTGGTGGCCATCCGACACACTCCACTTCCCATCAGGCACCTCTGGTGAGGTCCATCACATGGGCAGCTGGCCAAAAAAGTGCCCAAATACGTTTGCACAAATACAGAGGAAAAAATGTACAATAAAAAATATTTAAAAAAAACACTTGCACACACTGAGGCTACAAGCTCTGGCAAACTCAGTTTAAAGGAACCGTATGTAAGAAATGTAATTCAATTAATCATAAAATGGCCCTGATTTGTCACTAGACATTAGGAAATCATGCTAATTTCAAATACTTATATCACTGACAACAGTAGTCTGGCCAGGATATCGTCATTTAAAAAAGTGAAGTTGCAGCCCTCAACTGATGTTGATGTTTACATATTTGTGTTTTAGCCTGATCCGCCACCTTCCACCTATCTAGTAATCACAAAGTCAGTAGTGTTTCGGCATCTGGGTTGCCAGCTCTGCTTTAGTTGCCACATCTGCGGTGTACACAGCTCTACAGTATTTTGAAAGTGATTGTAGTACCAGTTTTGGCCAAAATCCTACATACGTTTCCTTTAATTACATTAGAATATGAATAATGATTATTAAATCATATGTTTAGTCATAAAAAAAAAAAATAATGTTACCTCTCACAGACTGTTTCCAAATTGAGTTTCCAAACAACAGTTCTGACATCCGATGTAGGGGTCAGTTAAGTTAGCTTGATTTGAATGGACATTGTGGTGTTTGCGTTTTCCTCTCCTCCTCCTCTTCCTCCTCACCCCCTCTCCTCCTCCTCTTCCTCCTCACCCCCTCTCCTCCTCCTCTTCCTCCTCACCCCCTCTCCTCCTCTCGACGGCGTGTCTCTGGAAGATGGCCATCAGTGCAAACAGCCCTTGACACCTCCATGTCAGCTCTCCCCTTAGCCTCTTGTGTTGCCCACTTATCCTAACAGGTCCAGTCATCCTCCACTTTGAGGAAGACGGATCACCCCTGCAACTCCTCCCACGTGGGAAATGAGTTGCGGGCCACTTAGACATCACTTACTAAGGTGTACCCTGTCAGTATGTTTATGTTATAATAAAAAAAAAGAAAGAAAGAAAGAAAAAGAACTCCCGCATCAAATGGCTTTGAATAATTCAGCGCATCAAAAAGAAGAAAAAAATGTCACTGTAGGTTCAGAAAGGTGGCAGTTTATGTATACAGATTTATGCAGAGTTTCCCCTCGCACAGATGAGTGTACGGGTCCACTGATGCAAAACAAACAGCTGTGTAATTTATATTTTTTAGAACATAGACCACACTGAATATATAGACTACTCAAATTGTCACTTCTGCACTCCACTGTGCGCTTTACTGATATCTTTGAAGATTTGCATCTTATATTCTGAGAAAAAGGCATTTGAATCTGCATAACGTATTTGTCAGCGCATCGGCGAGTAATTTGTCATAATAATTTAGTGATTTCCATTCCCATCTCATATTTCTGAGCTGTTTACATTTCTGTGGGCGTGGGGGGGGGTCTCTACTCTCCTGCAGGCTCAGCTTTGATGAAGGCAGGCTGTGGAACAAGTACAGCTTCACGTCATCTCCTCTGTTTGTGGACGGCGTCCTGGGGGAGCCTGGAGAGGAGACCTTGATCATGACGTACGTAGAAGATTCCAGAAAAGGTCGACACTGACACTGAAGAAGAGAATTAAAAAAAAAAAAAATGCATGAAAAACTTTCCCCCTCAAAAAAAAGTTAGAGACTGAGTTTGTGTGTGTGTGTGTGTGTGTGTGTGTGTGTGCATATGTGTAAGTGCGTGTGTGTGTGTCTGTGTGTGTGTGTGTGTGTGTGTGTGTGTGTGTGTGTGTGTGTGTGTGTGTGTGTGTGTGTGTGTGTATGCAAAAGACAACGGTCCAGACCTACTTATGTGCCATTTTTCTGTCATAAATAAAATAGTCCACTCTCAAGGGCTACTCCAAGATCAAAACCAGCCGCAGCGGTGGTTTGATCAAGGAAGATCAATGGTGAGGAAGCCGAGCCTCAGCAACAGTGCCTATCAGGAAAGTCAGAGGGAAAAATGATCAAAAATACTGTCGAGAGAGAGAGAGAGAGAGAGAGAGAGAGAGACACACAGGAGAGAATGAGAGAGAAGAGATACTGTCAGAGACAGAGAGGGAGAGAAAGAGAGAAACGGAGGGATAAAGACAGAGAGGGAGGGAAGGAGAGAGAGAGAGAGGGAAGGAGAGAGAAGAGAAAATTGTGAAAGAGAGAGAGAGATAAAGAGGGAGGGAGAGAGGAGCAGACAGAAGCTCACAAACTGAAAGAATATGAGATGAGCTGTATAAGACATATCCAGCACGAAGTCATAGAGAGCACAGATAAGGATAGCATGTTACTGTTGCAAGACAGGGTTGGAAATGTCTTAAAAAGGCACAGGTTTTGTTTCAAACTATCTAGCTCACTAGTTAAAAGTCGACTGTCTAGACAGTGTTCTACCCTAAATCAGAAGCACTCCTTGCAGTGGCGGACATACCGGTTCCAGAAAGTAAAAGTTCTGCCATATATTCTTTCTACCTGTGCACTTAACACAGGTGATATCACTAATTATCTGATCTACCTGGCTGGTAATTAGGATGAGCTGGTTTACTAAATGGTTGGATCGAATACTTGGCAGGACTTTTACTTTCTGAACCAACCTGGGATGTCCGCCTCTGCTCCTTAGCCAGAGTAGCTAGTGGCGATGACAAGATTGTTTCTCAGCTGTTCAGTGGCCAGGCCCCATCAAAATTAATTTGAGGACAATATATAAAAATACCCTAATTGAACCAGCACAGCGGTGCTTTGAATAACAATTGAAAAACAACCGTAGTAACAATGATAGTAATTTCAATTATAGCCAAAGTTTTGAGCCACCCAGCGCTGTGATTGATTCAGTCAGTGATTGATTTCCAGGGAAATGTGGAGGCCAATTCTAAAAACAACGTCGGATTTGTTTAGGAAATCGGTTTGAAATAGCACGAGTAACGGTGATGGTCGTAATAGAAAACTCTCTTTTTTTTGATAATTGCAGGGTTTTATCTCCTTTCAATCCTTCCATTGTAACTAACAGTCACAACAATATAACACACACACACATACACAGACACACACACACACACACAATGCTAATTATATAACGAATGCCATTTAGAGGCACCGAGCCATAATCGTGAATCAATACCCATTGGAGGAGGGGTACCGCTCATGGCTCATGGATGCTGGTGTTGAAGCCTGTCGTTTTATTAAAACAAGCTCCTCATTTATCTGAGAGTTGATAACTGAAGTGACTGTCGGGAGGGAGGGAGGGGGTAGGGCATTTGAGAGTGATAAATAGGGTGCACACAGAAATAATGTTGTTGTTTTTTAAAAATAAATAAATAAATTAAAAGAGGTCAGTGTTCAAAAAAAAAGGTCCTCTTTTCCAATTTGGGAATAAATTGTGCACTGTCAAGGACTCAAAATCAATTAAGTGCCTGTTTCATCTGCAAATCCCCGTTCGAGCCCCTTTTGGAAGGAGAGTTTGGTGTTGTGTTGAGCAATACTAGTCAGATTAGTATGTGTGAAGTGGCTGAGCGCCCAAATGGGTAGAAAATGGAGTCAGGTAGACAAATGACCTTTCTGCCACCTTACGCATTAGCGTTTTGAGTCTTTTAAGAACAGTTTTACTTGCAATCGATTCACTGAAAGCCCCAGATTGTTCCAATTGGGAAGTGAAGAAGAAAAGTAAATGGATGGTCATTTGCATGTATGCCGACAGAAGCATGTGACGTTTCCTATTTAAAAAAAAGTGTTTTATAAAATGAATTAATACAATTATAAAATAAATACGGTTTTGTAACTTGAGGGTGTTCCATGAATATTAAAGATGCCTCATGCCACATTAAATAAATGGAGCCATTCATTTTCACATGTAGTTGACAGCTGAGGAGATAGCTAATGGAATGTGTGTGTGTGTGTGTGTGTGTCTGTGTGTGTGTGTGTGTGTGTGTGTGTGTTTGTGTGTGCCTCCACAGGATCTTTGGTCACGTGAGCCACCGTTCTGAGTGGCAGCTTGTGAAGATCGACTTCAGGTCCATCTTTAACCGTCGCTGCACTGACGGAGACTACCAGACCTGGCACCTGCAGAACCAGGTGAAGGTCTCAGACCCTGGGCCAAATAGGAATATGTTGTCCCCATGTTCATAGACTGTGTGTCACTTTCGACTGTGTGCCTTCCCAGAAGCCCCTGGCTGCAGCGTGTAGATCGGGGCTGGTCTCAATGTGTGGGGGAGCTGAACCTTGCTACTTTCCAGCGCTACTGGACCGCACGAAAAAATAAAAAAAATGTTGCGGGACAATTGCGACCAGGCCTCACGGAAAAAATGGTAGCCTACAATTAAGCAATGCTTTCACGTAACATATTATTACAGGCTATTATACAGAAATCAGACTACCTCTTGAATATGATACCGTCTGTTAGGTGTGCATTTAAACGTGACATTAGGAACTCACTTCGGGTGTCACTGTTTCATATCCCCCCGCGATAGGACCGTCTTATTCAGGGAAACAAGCTCACAAGTGACATAGTGAGATTAAGATTTTACCTTAGGCTATTACATTGTCACTCCCTGTGTGACGTTCCACTGCTAGCAACCTGGTGATTCAGGCTGAAGATCAGCACCCTCATCATTACATTACATTACATTACATTTGGCTGAAGCTTTTTTAGCCAAAGCGACTAACAACATGGTAAACAGTTTAAGTTTTAGAGCAATTCTCAACAATTTTAGGACAATTTAAAAAACATTAGAGTACAGTAAGAATAAGTGCATCAGTGAGTGCTGTTTTTAACAGTTACGTGTCAGTTTAAGACGGCTGGTGAGTGCTAGGATCAGCAAGACTTGTTGTGAGTGTTGCTATGAGAGGAGATGTTCTCTAAAGAGCTGGGTCTTCAGGAGTTTTTTGAAAATGGAGAGGGATGTCCCTGCCCTTGTAGGAACTGGCAGTGTGTTCCACCAACGAGGAACAACAGATGAGAAAAGTTTGGATTGGCCTGAGCGTACTGGTGGTAGAGGTAGACGTTGTTCGTCTGAGGAGCGCAGCGGTCTGGAGGTAGCATATGTCTGTATGAGGGCATTCAAGTAGGTGGGAGCAGAACCGGAGACTACTTTGTAGGCAAGCGTTAGAGCCTTGAATTTGATGCGGGCCGCCATAGGTAGCCAGTGTAGCTGGATGAGCAGCGGGGTAACATGTGCCCTTTTGGGTTGGTTGTAGACCAGGCGCGCCGCCGCGTTCTGGATCATCTGAAGTAGTTTCACTGCGCAGGCTGGGAGACCTGTCAGGAGGACGTTGCAGTAGTCGAGTCGTGAGATGACTATTGCCTGAACCAGAAGTTGGGTAGCATCTTGAGTCAAGTAAGTCCTGATTTTCCGTATGTTGTAGAGTACGAAACGACATGACCGGGCAACTGAGGCAACATGATCTGAGAAGTTTAGTTGGTTGTCGAGAACAACTCCTAGATTTCTTGCAGTCCTGGTAGGTGAAACAGACAGGGAGTCAAATTTGATGTTGATGTCGTGGTGTATGGTAGGTTTAGCTGGGAGGACCAGCAGTTCAGTCTTTGAGAGGTTCAGCTGGAGGTGGTGTGCCTTTATCCATGTAGCTATGTCTTAGAGGCAATCCGAGATCCGTGCTGAAACCAAGGGGTCATCAGGTGGAAAGGACAGATAGACCTGTGTGTCGTCTGCATAGCAGTGGTATGAGAAGCCATGCGAACGGATAATCTATCCCAAGGAGGTGGTGTAGATAGCAAAGAGAAGGGGGCCCAGCACTGAGCCCTGGGGGACCCCTGTGGTGAGATGGTGAGGTGCAGATAGCTGACCAAGCCATGATACGTTAAACAAGCGTCCTGTGAGGTAGGATTCAAACCAGGAGAGAGCAGAACCGGAGATTCCCATGTTAGCGAGTAGAGAGAAGGATGCGGTGATTAACCGTGGCAAAGGCAGCCGATAGGTCAAGCAGAATGAGTACTGATGACCGAGCGGTCGCCCTGGCTTCTTTTAAGGCTTCTGTTACAGACAGCAGAGCCGTTTCGGTAGAGTGGCCGCTTTTGAACCCAGACTGATTTGGATCCAGAAGGTTGTTCTGTGAAAGGAAGTCAGAGACCTGTTTGGAGACTGCTCGTTCAATGCCTTTGGATAGGAAAGGCAGGAGTGAGACAGGGCGGTAGTTCTCGACTTGAGAAGGGTTGAGAGAAGCTTTCTTAAGTAACGGTGTTACCTGGGCCATTTTGAACGCTGTTGGAAATGTGCCGGAGGTTAGCGAGGCATTGATCACATGTGTGATAGCTGGTGCGATGGTCAGGCTGATGGACTGAAGTAGGCTCGTAGGTATAGGGTCCAGCGAGCATGTGGTAGGACGGCTGCATGTCAGGAGTCTAGATACTTCACTCTCGGAGAGAGGCGTAAATGCTGAAAAGGATGATCTAGCAGTCCCTAGAGGTTGTAGGAGTGCGGTATCTGAGTCAGATGCGTTGAGTGGGCATGTACAGAATTGACTGCTGATTGCCGCCACTTTGTTTGTAAAAAATGAGTCGAGGGTATCAGCAGTAAGGCTGGATGGAGGAGGCAGCTGAGGGTTGAGTAGCGATTTGAAGGTTGAGAAAAGTTTTCGAGTGTCTGTAGCGCTGTTGATTTTGTCATTGTAGAAAGCCGTCTTAGCAGAAGTGATGCTGGCTGAGAAGAAGGTCAGGAGTGTCTGGTAATTTTTGAGGTCATCAGTTAGTTTGGATTTGTGCCATTTCCTCTCCGCGGCTCTGAGTTTGGTGCGCTGTGATCGGAGGGTATCATTTAGCCATGGATGAGAGTGTTTGGATCGAGCTGGCCTTGTGGTAAGAGGGCACAGCTCGTCTAGACACGAGCTCAGTCATCATATGCCGGAGAAAAGTTTTTCAATCTGTGCACTTTTCTGTATTCTGCAGCACTAGGCTTTGAACGTCTCATTCATGACTGTTATTTAACCGATATCACTGAAAATGAATTACTTGCTGCTTCTGCATAAACCATCTATGCCATTCTTTAAATAATCAACGTGTTTTCAAAGTTGTAGAATAGCTTGCCACACTGTGGCGCCCCTGGTAGTTTGGCACATTAATTTGACACACAGGCGCGCGCACACACACACGCACAAATCTTCTGTCTCTCTGTCATACAGTACACACACACACATTATCTATTATACATTATCTTTTTCTGTAACACACACACACACACACACACACACACACACACACACACACACACCAGGGCCGTAGTCACCATAGACAATATTCAGATATGACCAAAAAGTCCCCCCCAATATACGGACATATAAATAAATAAAGAAAACGCTATACTACAGGAATCCAACAAGCACCATCGTCTGAAATGTCATCAAACGTAAGTAACGCATATGAGTAACCTAGTGATGGTTCAAGAGAGAGTACACCCCTGAATGGTTTGTCCTGATGGTTTTGCGTTTTTCGTTAGTGGCGAGCGCTATCAAAAGCTTCCATTTACTGCGGTGCGGTAGGCCTATTAACAATATCGCAAAAGCTACCAGTAGGCCTAAAATTCTCACAAAACTTGTTGAAAAGGTGTAACACAGGCTAAGGAAACCCCATTCAATTTTGGACTCGATCAGACTCGAAGGGAACTTTGAAGCATTTTCCATACTGAAGCCTATTATTTTCTCGCAATGATAGCGAAAGTGAAACTTAAAGTGAAAGCCCTTTTAATTTAAATTATGAATTTGTGCATGCCCATGTCAGTAATTTCTTTCACATGTCTTACAACATAAATAATGCATTCATATTCTAGTAGTAATGTCAGAAATTAACCTGTTTATAGGCCTCTTAGTAATGGCTGTTTCATCTTGCATGTTACATAGGTGCGCACTCAATCGCGCATCCATGCAGTCATGTGGCGAAGGCACACAACTTAGGAAAGAATGTTTACAATGCTGGCGGTGATAGCCTACAGTTAATGTGAATCGCGGACAATAATCAAAGAAAGGAATCGCACCTCCATTCAAATAAAAGCTGTAGTATTGTTTCTACATGTTGGCACAAACATTTCTGTTAGAAACCAGGCTATAATGCATTGGGTAACGTGAGGTGAATCAGACAGAAGAGGGGCCTGTCTTAGTAGCCTATACCTGAATCATGTCCCTTTCAAACTACATTAAAATTGTGTGATTAGCTGCCAGCATAATAAAATCAAAACACAAATACAAAATCTTATTAGGCTATAGGTCCATCCGTATGTAGCCTATCTAAGCCTTAAAAAAATACTCAGGTGTAAGTAATTAGT
>NW_027468564.1:45011710-45016710 GCF_046254945.1 Alosa pseudoharengus
CACTCTCTCTAGGTTACATCCTAGAAACGATTCCCTGTGATGTTGCTTTATTTTTTTTAAATTTTTTTTTTTTTTTGTCAATTCCCACATCTCCTCCAAAAGTTCCCATTAGAGACGTGCCAGAGGGTGGATGGTGTGTGACGTGACCGATAACGCTCTACCTTTAACAGCTCCCATTAAGCATCGTCGGGACGCTGTGTCTGGTGTTGCATGTAGTGCTAATTGCATCAATTTGTTCCCATCAATGCAATCACAGGGTTTTTTCTGGGGTTTTTCTTTGTTAATTAGAGGACAAACAACTGCAGGAGCTGATCTTGGCTGTTTGATCTCCTTTCGCGGTGCCACAGAGCGCTTAGCATTGCTCCGGAGGAGGGTGTCTTGTTTAAAGCAGACAAGGACTTTGATGGGGGTTTTTTTCTCTCCCGTTCCTCGTTTTTATTTATTTATTTGACTTACACCCAGCGTGGCGAGAAGTAGAGGGTTGGAAAATGAGGGTCAAGGACTCCTTGGCACTCCGCGTTTGAAGTTCGTAATGAGAGACTACCCCCGACAAACAGGAATCCAATGATATGCCTCGACACTTTGTTCTCGCTCAAGCTGATTTGTTTTATTTTTGCTTTCTTTTTCATTTTCATTCTTTTTTTTTTTTTTTTTTTTAAAGCGATTATGGCTACGAGAGGCGAAGTGACGGGAAGTGCTCCTCTGCCTTTTGGTTCCTGCCGTCGTCCATGTCGAGGAGCTGCACAACGGCGAGCAGCTTCCTCAACAGCACGGGGTGAGTAGGTCACACAGAGACACTGAGAGAGAGAGAGAGAGACAGAGACAGAGACCACAGGACCGTACTCAAACCTCTGACCTTAGTCTCTGCTGTGAGGATGAATGGATGGACATATGGACGTATAGATAGATAGATAGATGGATAGATGATAGATAGATAGATAGATAGATAGATAGATAGATAGATAGATAGATACTGATGGGTGGATATGCAAATAGCTACAGTATAGTTAGATGAATGGATGGAAAGATGAATGAGATAGATAGATAGATAGATAGATAGATAGATAGATAGATAGATAGATGTAAATCGTAAATCAGGTTTATAGGCCAAGTATACTTGCGTATACAAGGAATTTGGTCTCTGCATTTATCCCATCCATGAATTAGTGAAACACACAGAGCACACAGTGACCACACAGTGAGCTGCCTTGCTACAGTGGTGCTCAGGGAGTAGTGAGGGGATGGATAGATGGATGGATGGATGGATGGATAAATAAATAGATAGATAGATAGATAGATAGATAGATAGATAGATAGATGGATAGATAGATAGACAGATAGATAGATATATAGATAGATAGATAGATAGATAGATGGATGGATAGATGAATGATTCTTCGCTATACCCCAAATATGACTAATGAAAAGCAAAAGATGGGTGTCTGATGTTATGCTAATACCTGGAGACAGATGAATCATGACAGATAAAGTTTTCACCTGAGTTGTCAACTCTCCATGTGTTCATGTATCTGTACTTCAGTTACAGGAAGGTTGTGTCCAATAACTGCACGGGTGGTGTGGTGGACCTCTACACAGCTCGCAGGCAGCCATGCCCCCGCAAGACCCCTAGGGGGCTCCACCTGGTCACCAGTGATGGCTCCCTCACTGCCACCGTCAACAGCAACGTCACCTTTCTGGTGTTCCTGGAAGAGGTGGGTGACACTACTACCAAGAGCATTTTGGTATTAGGGTTCCAATATACTATGGAGCCAATGGAGTGAGAAGTGTGATGCCAATCAAACTAATGCTAATGCTAATGATCCAGTGTTGAGAAAAACGGGAGGGTGTTTCATTTACCATCATTTAAATGAAACACCCTCCCGTTTTTGATTGGCATCACAGTCTCACTCCATTGGCTCCATAGAGTTCTAGTCCCTCCATAGATAGCGATCTCATTGCAGCCGTTTGCCATCGGGATCCATCCTTCGGCATGCATGCGTCGTCACCACCATGACATTTACCTCAGGCACGAGCAAATGTCACGCACCTGTGAAATGGCACGCTGACACACTGTCTCTCCCCCCTCCACCCCTCTTTTTACCCCTTCCCTTCTTTCTTCCTACCCTATTCCCTCCTTCTCCTCTCCTTCCCTTCTTAACTCATTCCTTATTCCTTCCCTCCTTTTTCCCTTCTTCCCTCCTTCCCTCCTTCCCTCCACTCCTTTTTCCCTTCTTCTCATCTTCCCTCCTTTTTCCCTTCTTCCCTTCTTCCCTTCTTCTCATCTTCCCTCCTTTTTCCCTTCTTAACTCCTTCCCTCCTTTTTCCCTCCTTCCCTCCTTAACTCCTTTTCCCCTTCTTCATTCCTTCCCTATTTCTTTCCTCCTTCCTTCCCTTCTTCTCTATTTCTTCCCTTCTTCCTTCCCTTCTTCCTTCCCTTCTCTATTTCTTTCCTCCCTTCTTCCCTTCTTCCTTCCCTTCTTCCCTATTTCTTCCCTCCTTCCTTCTCTCTATGCCGCAGGGCTCTGGTTCCCGCACCACCATCATGCTGGACTTTGGCAACGGCAACACCATCACCTACTCCAACATCAGCACGGTGGAGGACGGCATCAAGCACGTGTACCGGAGCGTGGGCATCTACCGCGTGGCGGCCACCGCCCGCAACGACCTGGGCGCCGAGACGGTGGTGCTCTACCTCCACGTGACCTGTGAGTCATTACGACCTCTAACAAGCATGTGTGCGTGTGTGTGTGTGTGTGTGTGTGTGTGTGTGTGTGTGTGTGCATCAAGATGTGTGTGCTGTCTGCACATACAGTTACTGTGGGCTTTAATTGGATGGGGGAGAGAGCATGGAATCTTTGATCAGAGACTGTGGTGCTGGCATTTTTATGCTTTGCAAATACATGGTTATGCATGCACACACACCCCCGCAGTCACACGCAAAAAAAAAAAAAAACTCATGAAGCTCGGAACAATCTGTGGTCAGGGACAGTTGTGCTGTGTCTTCAGGTGACATATGAGTCCTCACAAACACAACCCCCCTACACACACACACACACACCGAGCTGAGCATCCCTATCCCCAGGGTTCTCAACAGTGGCAGATGCAATAGCAGTGAGTTATTGATTAGGGAGCTTGAAGCCTTCCAATCTGTCAATCCTGCCATGCCAGAGAGGTAAATGGGGCCAGAGCGGCTCCCACACGCCAGCCATGAAAAATAACACACAGATGGCGCACTCCCAGAGTGGAGCATGCCGCTTTTTTATCTCTCGCTCTCTCTCTTTCTTTCTCTCTTTCACTTTCTTTCTCTCTCCCGCTATCTCTTTTTTAAATTCCCACAGTGTTGCTTTTCATCTCTCTCTCTCTCTCTCTCTCTCTATCTCTCTCTCTCTTGGTTTTCTCTCTCACGTGACTAGCCCTCAGGGGTGTGTGTGTATGTCACTTTCTAACTTTTTTTTTTTTCTTTTTTTTCTTTGGGCTCATTAGTTTGCTTATTGTTGTTTATTTCTTCCCCCTCCACCTCCCCACCACCACCCCACCTGCTGGTGCGGATGCCCCATCTCCTCCACCACCCTCCTCCTCCTCCACCCTCCTCCACCCCTGCGCAGGTCTGCTGGAGCACATCCACCTGGCCGCCCCCTTCGTGGCCGTCAAGAACAAAGAGGTGAACCTGACGGCCGTCCTCTGGCCCAGCCAGGTGGGCACCGTCACCTACATCTGGTGGCTCGGCAACAACAGTGAGGTGAGCAGTGCGCACACACACACACACACATATACACATTCACACACATGCACACACACACACACACACAAACACACACACTCACATACACACACACACACATACACATTCACACACACACACACACACACACACTCACACACACACACACACACACACACACACACACACACACACACACACACACACGTCCACTGGCCTCTAACGCTTCTAGTCAACAGACACATAACTGTGATAAACATGTCAGGACGGATAGCATATTCTGTCAAATATGACAACATGACAGTCACACGCAAAACGATATGGGCTCGCAATGATTCCCGAACCCAGGCCGACGGATTGTCAGGTGGCAACACTACCGGTCCTCCACCAAGCCCACAACATTAATGACCGGATCATGATCTAGTCCCCTCAGAATCCCACCACCACACCTTAATGGAGAAATCCGGCAAGTTTTCACATAGATCTCCGTTTCTCGAGGCTACAGCGCTACACTCTGGGAGCATGTTTGTGAGCTCCCATGTTCATGCCCCCAGAGTGTAGCGCTGTAGCTGCCTGGCTGCGTTTACCTAGCAACTAAATCTGGGTAAAACTGACATTATTTCCGTATACTGACAGTACTCGGTGACCTCGAGAAATGGAGCTCTATGTGAAAACTCGCCGATTTCTCCTTTAAGCCGATGAACTAGGTTTAACTACGGTTTGTCATAGATAGACCTACACAGGCTTGTTGAGTTTGTGAACCTGAGGAGCACACGCACACACACACACACTCACACACTGACTCATACCAAAGAGTCACATTCTAAAGATAACGAGAGAGAGAGAGAGAGAGAGAGAGAGAGAGAGAGAGAGAGATTTGGACAAGGTGTAGTTCTAAAGCAATTACCTTCACTTGGCATTGGCATTGCAAAGGCCCCCTGCTAGCAAGTCTTGCACTTTCAGCATCAAATACAGCAGAGAGAGAGAGAGAGAGAGAGAGAGAGAGAGAGAGAGAGAGAGAGAGAGAGGGAGAGAGAGGGGGAGAGAGAGAGAGAGAGAGAGAGAGAGAGAGGGGGAGAGCAAAAAAGAGAGTAAATTGAGACATATTATATTCAATATCACTAAATAAACCATGGTCATACAATGCATATACGTGTGCTGACTGTAACACATCCGAAGCCATAAACGTCAACAAGCTCTCTAGAGAAATGCTAAGCAAAGAACAAGTTGAGACTGTTCCTGTCTATACTGTAGTGTAGTCTGTCTAACTGTGCAGTCA
>NW_027468564.1:45021710-45046710 GCF_046254945.1 Alosa pseudoharengus
CATATTAGAACAAGGTGACAAGGTGAAAATGTAAGTGGAAAAAAAACTGCATTATCATTCAATTAGTACTTTGGTCATCCAAAATGAAACATTACCTCACATGCCAGGCCTGTTGTGTTCTTACTACAATATGAATTTGTCCCACCAGCGGTATTACAGTAGTATACTAATAGTATACTAACTAAGTAATGTACAGTATTTAAATACAAAGATCTGTGAGATATGAAGGGCAAAATAATTTGTCAGAGAGAGAGAGAAAAAAAAAACGGAAAGGAAATGGTTCTGTCTTGATTACTGTACTGTAGTCTGTTCTGCTGCAACGGATCAAAACCGATGATTTAGAAAATGTACACACACAATCAAAGAGGATGCAGGAGTTTCATCTTGCTTCCAGCAGATGTCAATGTTGGCCCGCATAAACGTTCCGCCTCCGCAGCGCACATTTAATATCATAAAACACTGCAGCTCATCAGAGCCCTGTAAAGGGGCCAGAAGGAGACTTGAGATGCAGCCAAAGTCGTGCACCGCACTGCAAAAAAAAAAAAAAAAGCCAGCAGCATGCACAGCTCTCATCGCCGATTGCATCCTCAGGTGTCTTTCAGCATTGGCGTAGGTCGCGGTAGGGGAGGTCGGTTATTTTTCTAGTCTTTCCTTTTCTTTTCTTTGAGTTCTTTGAGAGGAGAAAAAAAAGGCGCCTGGACATGGCATCTGCTTTTACTGCCTCTGTGCTGACCATTTCACTATGACCAAGTAACAATCAAAGGTCATTTTTCCCAGAATTGTGTCTGGACCAAGGACTTATAAGCACTTACACTCGTGACTCAGTCACTCTCGTCACTCTGAAGATCTTACCATTCCTTCAAACGCCATAATTTCTTTGCAGAGCTATAGCATAACATAAGTGCATGGTATAGCACTTATCTCTCTCTCTCTCTCTCTCTCTCTCTCTCTCTTTCTCTCTCTCTTTCTCTCTCTATCTCTCTCTCTTTCTATATATATATATATATATATATATATATATATATAGAGAGAGAGAGAGAGAGAGAAAGAAAGAAAGAGAGAGAGAGATACTGCAGCTATACCATGCACGTAGGTTATGCTATATAGTATAACATATATATATCTTTATGCTTTCAGGATGCTTTCAGCGCCCCGTGAGAGGGCAGTCACATTTCCACTCACCTTGTGCAAGAATCAGGGAAAGTTTTATTCTTTTTTTGTATTTCTTTACCCCCGTTGGCTCCTGAAGCCCCGTGTGATTGCGTGACAAAAGTCAACCAGCATGGTTTTCCTCCATTCCTACCCATCATGCCGTGCAATAAATCTTTTTTCAAGGTTTGGCATCTTGAAGGTGTAGACGCGCGTGTGTGTGAAGCTCATTAAAACGAATAATAGATTTACTGACCCTGATGCAACAGCAAGTATAAGTAATTATTCATGGAAGAGTCTAATTTTAAACGAGAAATATAGCAGTGGGGCTGAAGAACTGTAGGAATTTGCTCACGCCACGATTAATTTGCCAAATGAGGCAGATCGAATTAATGAAGCCAGACTGCAAAATCAAACGAAGTTCAGAGTGAGGAAGAAGGGAAAATGGGTACATTCGTTTGGCTATGAGCTCAAACTGACTGGCTACGGCTTCACTCTTCTGGCAGGAAACGAAATGAGGATGTATGCTGTTGTAGCCTATCTGAGGCAACTAGGATTCAAAAGAAAAACAAAACAAGTCAAATTATAATAGTTATGCTATACTGAAAGTGGCAGAGAGACATAATGATCTTTCCATCACTGGATGGCAAAACTTTTTTTTTTTAAATAACAGCTATCCATTCACAGAACACACACAACACTACAAACAGTAATACACTGTGAAGCTACTGTAGTGGTGCTCTCCTCTGGCATGAAAACAACAAGAACATTTCCTGTGATAGGCTCTGTCTAAGGCTAAACAATCTAGCACATCATTGTAGTTTACCATACCCAGCCAGCATGTTGTTTTTAATCACATGTGGGTTTGTTAGCCTTGTGGACGATGGCCCTGTTTACCACAGCAGTCTCTCCAAACACAGGTGAGGGCAAAGCTCTCTGTTTACAAAACCAGCCGATCACAGTGAGTTTGAAACAGGCATGGGTCCACAACTATTTATAATAACAACAGCCATCACCATACTGGCTGATAACAGACCAGACAAATAATACTAATGATGCCAAATTGACATCTTGGAAAATGAGATCTATAAACTAAACAAAGACAACATGGCTAATGTCAAGGTATTGCTGTCAGAGAAAAAGATTATAATTAGGGAACAGCTTTGAGGAGCATGTGGAACAGATATAACACTGGGCATTAACCTGATGAATTGCAACAATTACAATAGTCTGTCTAACTTTGTACTTAATGTACTGTATATCTTACAAGCTTTAGACTTTAAACGTACAATTATGTTGAGATTCTGAAATGAGACTATATTCGATATTCCTTCAGTGATCTGTGCACACTGTTCAAGTACGTGTTCCTTTGTACTCCTGAAAAGTGCAAATTGTATGTTGTTTTAACAGACGTCTTGCAAAAATGAACAAAATCTTGGCTTACTGTAGTTTCTAACTGTTTGTCCCTCATTGGCCTCCGTACAGCTGTCTGAGATGGTATTAGGAGCCCTGAATCAGAACCTGGTGCAGTTCACCCTGAGGCCAGGAGTCCAAATCACTGTCTACGCTGCTCACTTATCCGCAGGTGAGTCCAAATCACTGTCTACGCTGCTCACTTATCCGCAGGTGAGTCCAAATCACCGTCTATGCTGCTCACTTATCCGCAGGTGAGTCCAGATCTCAGATTATTTTGTCCTAGGAGACCATATCCAAAAAAACAAACAAACAGTGGTTTCATGTTGGACTTGACAAAGAACAACAACAAAGAACTAATAATCATTTTATCATCTGAACAGGGGTGTAAAAGTCTGGCTTCAGACAGTGAACATCCTACAAACACATTAGTTCTACCTCATCTGCATCTAGTTCTCTACCTCTGCATGCAATTAGTCTCTCCTAAGAAAATAAACCATGCTTAAAATAGTAGTGTAGTGCTATAATAGACGGTGTGCTCACATGTAATCAGTGCTAATTTGTGTAGTGACCTCTGCTATCTTATATTTGCATGCACATTCTCAGGCTCAGGGATTAATTGACCTTCATCTTTTTTTGTAAACCATTTAGCAACAACACCATGAAGCACTGCCAACACTAATTTAATGCTTTCCGTCCTTGTTCTCCAAGGTCTAGCTCACCACCACTCTGTGTGTGTGTGTGTTTGTGTGAACCTTCCTTAATAAGACTCAGCTGTTTGATAATCACGTTGATAGTAGCAAAAAAAAAAAAAGTTCTGGCCAGAAGGAACCATCTAGCAACAAGCCAGAACTTAAAAGAACCCCAACCCTGCATCACCAGTTTTTTTTCTTTTTTTCTTTATTTTTGTGTACCTGCAGCGCCTCTAGTGGACACCAGTGAGAACCACAGCGGCTCGGCCATGCTGATGCTCCTGTCGGTGGTGGTGGTGGGTCTGGCCGTCTTTGTCATCTATAAATTCAAGAGGTAACATGCTCCGCCCATTGAGTGTCACTCCATTTCCTCCGCAGCTCTCTGCCTCTGAGCCACGACGACACACACCCCCACACCTCCAACCAGGCACTGACACACACCCCCACACCTCCAACCAGGCACTGACACACACCCCCACACCTCCAACCGTGCCCCAACACACACCCCCACACCTCCAACCAGGCACTGACACACACCCCAACTTCCAACCGTGCCCCAACACACACCCACACACCTCCAACCAGGCACTGACACACACCCCAACTTCCAACCGTGCCCCAACACACACCCACACACCTCCAACCAGGCACTGACACACACCCCAACTTCCAACCGTGCCCCAACACACACCCCCACACCTCCAACCAGGCACTGACACACACCCCAACTTCCAACCGTGCCCCAACACACACCCCCACACCTCCAACCAGGCACTGACACATACCCCAACTTCCAACCGTGCCCAAACACCCCCCCCCACCTACAAACGCGCCCGGTACGTAAGCCGTATGTCTCCCCTCGAGTCTCCGAGTCAGGCCTCCACCTCCGCCGCCATCATCTTTGTGGTGCGCTCCTCTGGAGAGCATGAAGTGTGTGTGTGTGTGTGTGTGGGGGGGGGGGGGATGCCAGTCACACAACATCAATATTTAGCCCTTTCCAGCTTTCCCACCATGACCTTTTGCGAAAATGCTAAATGAGATCGGTTTAGCCCGGCTCACTCTCAAAGAGAAAAGGGCAGCGGAGGGGTGGGGAGGGGTCAATTTAGACAAGATCAGCTGAAGAACGAGGGACATGCGAGGAAGAGAGAGAGAGAGAGAGAGAGAGAGAGAGAAACAAGGAGAGGTGTCATTGTATAAACAGAGTAAATAAAGCCAATAAAACCTCTTTAATAACAGGCTAATCTTTTTTTTTTGTCACGCCTGCTCTCTCTCTCTCTCACTTGTTCTGTTTTCTATCCATTTTTCCTCGCAGCTGTCATACAAAATAATTTACATCGTAATGGGTTTAATGCGTGTTGCTGAGGGGCATTTTAAACAAAACAAAAAAAACAACAGGCAGTGTGGCAGTGTTAGTGTTTTTTATAGCATGTGTGCGCATTGAGCTAAGAGACCAGAGGCTGTTGACTGATGACTGACTGATGACTCATTTCATGCATTGGGACCCCCCTCCCCCCCTCCCCCCCACCCCCCCTCCCTCAAAAGTCCCCCCCCCCTCTCCCTCCCCCTGCCCCAATCTCCATCTCGCTCATCTGGACCGTAGGGCTTTACCCGTTGTCTCATTGTAATTCTTTCCTCAAGGAAGATCCCAGGCCTCAGCGTCTATGCACAGATGCAGAACGAAAAAGAACAAGAAATGATCCAGAGCCCCGTGAGCCCCGCTGTGGACGCTGCCGCCGTCGCCACGGCGACGACGACGACGACGACACCCACAGCGGCGGGGGCGGGGGCAGCTCTGCGTGCGGCGGTGGTGGTGGTGCCACCACCACGCCCGCCGCGGGAGTTGGCAGCGTCCTCGCTGAAGGCTCTGGACACGGAGCTCGTCACTCATCCCATAGGTGAGTCCCAGGGGCGTCTGGTCTCGAGGGAGACTGTGTCCGGCAGGTGAGTTTGAAGGTCAGGGTCAAATTTGAGGCTCAGCCCCCATGGCTGTGTCGGGAGAACAGGAGTCCCAACTCATGATGAGCCACAGGTGAATGACAGGTGAGTGGGAAGTCAGACTGGACTGGATGTTCCCACTTGGTTACTCTCCAACTACACACAGCATTATTCAAACTCAATACTCTCACCCAGGTGTGAGTCACAGGCAAACCCAACAGTGTGGTCTCAGGAAAGCCAGCCACACCCAACAACAGTTAACCCTACACACACACACACACACACACACACACACACACACACACACACACACACACACACACACACGCACACACACACGCACACACACACACACACACACACACACACACACACACACACACGCACTCACATACAAGTACACACACACACACAGACACAGTAGGTGTATATATTCTGAGGCACTGCTCAGCCTATCGCGGTGTGTCTCTCTCTCACACACACACACCAGTAATGTGACGAATTCCCTGACAGATGAGCCTGTGTCAAATCCAACTGTCAACATTAATGTTACATACACTGGTAATGTGAGCATTAACACATCTGGCAAAGGGGAACTGACTTCCTGGTTACAGTAGGATTGGTTGTCGATAGATGAATAATTGAAAGCCACCGAGAAACATTCTACCATATTTTTGGTACACCATTGGGTGAATATGTTTGTGTGAACAGTGGAGAACACCAGACATTGTAGAGGTGGATGTGAGCTTTTATATACAGTACATACAAATGGTAGGTGGTTTCTGCAAGGGTTTGTCATGAACACATGAATACTTCTGATAGATGATAGATGGCTGTTTGGGCTTATGTTATAAGAGTAGCTTTGCCTGTTTGGGCTTATGATATAAGAGTACCTTTGACTGTTTGGGCTTATGTTATAAGAGTAGTTTTGCCTGTTTGGGCTTATGATATAAGAGTACCTTTGCCTGTTTGGGCTTATGTTATAAGAGTAGTTTTGCCTGTTTGGGCATATCTTATAGGAGTAGCTTTGGTGTTGCCTAAGTTCAGAGTAGCAATGTCCAGTTAAACATTCCTAATGACATCCTATACTGTAAACGTGCTACCAAAAATGAGACTGCCAGGCAATAACACTACAAGTGATTGAGCATGATGTATGTTATACTATGTTATAGTGTACTGTAAAATATGCTTGACTCCGAGGCATCTTCAAAATTTAATGGAAACCCGAAGACAAGCATGAACAAAAACATATATACTATAACAGACATTATCACATTTTTGATAAAAAATCAATCTTGACACAAGAGTTTGTGTACCACCTGTTGTGTCTCTCAGTGACTAACCTATTATCCTTTCTTTCTTTCTTTCTCTCTCTCTCTCTCTCTCTCTCTTTCTCTCTCTCTCTCTCTTTCATCTCCACTTCCCTCCTGCTTTTCACCATCCACCTCGCAAAAAAAAAAAAAGAATGCATTAAATCTCATTCACGAGTCAAATTCTCAACAGAACTCCCCACTTACATTGACGTCTGACGCCCTGGGTTCCACCCCTACAGAGATATCCTGTTTGTGTTCACGGACTTGTGGTTCTGACACAAAAAGGTTTTAAGCTTTATACCTGTGCATGATGGACACTGCTGACACTAACTGTGCTCTGTGAATACCAGATTAAAAACTCTGTACAGGTTTCTTTTTTTTTTATACATACATGTCGTTTCAACAAAAATGAAGCATTTTTGCTTACATTTATTTATAAAACTATAAAGTACATACTTCAGCAGAAGGAGAAGGACAGCATGTACTATTTAAAAAGAAAAAGAACAAAAAAAGGTTCGCTAGTGTCTTAGCATCTCCTTGCTTTATTGTGTTGCTAATAATAGCAATACAGTATTTATTCCTGAGTATATATTAAATAAAAGTCACATTTATTTTGTAAAACATGAATGTGTATGCGAGATATTTGTGTATTTTAATAACAGACTAAACTGAAATGCTATCAGTTGTGTTAACAATGCTGAAAAAAAAGTTACGTTTAAACCCACTGTCTCAAGGCGAAACTTTGTGGCACAAAAACTCTTACTCCCGCAATTTTGTTTTTATTATTATTTCATTTCATTGTTTTATAGTGTTTGTGTTGATGTTAATAATCAGATTACAGGGTCTAATACCTTTATTTATAGTCTCTTGTGTTGTTGCACTCTGCTGTAATTTGCTACTTGTACAATCTGTGCTCTAATGTGTCTCAAATTACAACAACAGAATTAGATTATTGAGTCGCATAACGCCATCTTTCAATTCATAAACCTTGTTCACTGGAACAAGGCAGAGACAATATACTGTAGGTCCTATTTGAGGTACTTGATAATGCCCAGAAAGGCACCCTCACTATCATACAGTATGTTATGGCAGAGAAATGTTCCTTTTGACAAACATAGCTTAGAGGCTTATGCCAAGAATGACTTTTTTGGGTGTGTGTGAGAGAGCCATTATTCCCTTTCCTATTCAGAGTGCAGTGGCAGATGTTTCTTTCATAAGATCTCCCTCGTCCAAGAAAAGGCCGTGCTGAAATAATGAATAATTGCTTGGTTACTCTGGATTGTGACCTACATTAAGAGAGAGTAACAAAAGCAAACGTGTTTCGACGCTTCACACAGAGACTTTGTTGAGCAACTTTTACCAAAAGTGTAATTTTGCAAGGAAATTGACAGATATGAATGTGTGATAAATTAATAATTCTTTATCAGTGACAATAATATGGGCAAACTCCATGTGGTGTACTTCCCCACATAGTCTAAAGTGTTTTGTTTACAAGATGCCCCCTATAAACAAAACCACAACTACAATGTACTGGAAGGACTACTAAAAACAAACATCTTTGTTAGGCTGCTAAATCTGGTGCACAAGCTCAGAACAACTAGAACTGTGTTCTCTGTAAACAAATATATGAAACTATGTTTACTAAAAACGGAACTGAACCAGATGTGCTTCACATAATAGTTTGCTGAAAGAAAAGCTGTTTCAGTTGTAATTCAGCATTCAGTTGTAAATCCAGCATCTGTAGGTTACATAATATCATAGTTTACCAGTGTCCGTGTAAAATCTGACAAATTGGAATGTTTGAATTTGAAAGAATTCTAACACCAAAATGTTCCAGTCTACATGTAAAAGTTCTAGGGGTAAAACAAAAGAAAATCATTCTCCAAAATATACAAAAAAAAAACCCACCACAGATCTGCCTCAGAGTTTGAACCAATCTGGGATGTGCCACGGACGTGGTCCAGGGAAGTGTGTGTTCCTCCAGAGCTCTGTTTTGCTGCTCGTTCACTGGACACAACTAAGGCTGGTGTGCGTCCACTCCACAGCAGTCCCTGTTCATGCCAGATCTCCTCTGAAGTCCTTGGTGTACATTAACTACTGTAAATGTTAGACCTCCTGAGTAAAACTAGGGGATGAATGTACATGTACAGTAAATGACTTTCTTCTTAAAGTAACTACTTGTGAAAATATCTGACACAGCATGTTTAACAAGTGTTTTTTTTTTATTATCATTATTTTTATTTAGTTTCCCTGTCATTATAAGTTGATCAGATTCAGATGAGAGAGAGAGTGACTGAGAGGACTTGGAACTGGTCTTGGATGTAGACTTTTTGATAACACGGAGTGTCAGTATTTTATGTTTATTTTTCTTTCTTTTGTGTGTGTGTGCGCGACACTATTGGATTATCACACTCATTTTTGGGTGAGTTGAAGCTTATGAGAGAAGTAGCTTTTAACAGTGTTCCAGAGGGGTAGAGGTATCAGTGGGGTGGGATGGGGGGGGGGGGGGGTTGCGGGGATCCTGGTTTAAGAGAACAAGATACCCAGAATGCACCAGCAGCATGACCCAATATCGCCCCTTAAATATGTTCATTGTGTACAAACAGATGAGACACATAATGAGCATTTAGGCCAGCTTTGTAAAGCACTTCTTACAACACAAATGCCAAGGGGTGGGGATAAGGGGAGCCTGACTGCTTCTCTGTAGGGTTTTTGACCATCCACTGCCCCGGGCTCTGTCCTTGAGCAGCGACATGTACATGTGAAAGAGCCCGTGTCTAGATCAGATGAGCCTGGCTTTGGTTCGGAGCTTCCCCTGCCTTCCAAATTGATAGGACTTCAAGGAGGAGGACCGAGGTCTTAAGGATGTTCCCTCCTGAGCTCAGGCAGGTGGAGGACTGAGAGGGATTCGGTTTGGCCTGTGGCGGGAATGCAAAACTGTGACATCAGGAAAAAAAGTGAAGCTCTAATTGGAATCCCTGAGGAAGCCAATCAGAGCTCTGCGTCGACCCATGCTCAAACCTCAGACCCCTCCACCTCCCCCATGCCCCCCTCCCTCACCCTCACCTTCCCACAGTTCCTTCCCGTGAACAGAGTTAGCGAGATTATTTTTGTAGAACAAGAGTTTTATTACTGTAAAGCTTTTATATATAAATGTATAAAGAAAACAAATCAACAACAAAAAGGATTTAGGTGTATAATGTTTTCTTTGACCTCAACTATGTGTGCTGTGTGCAATTGTTTTTTTTTCTTTTGTTTGTTTGTTTAATGCATTTACAATCATATTTATTCAATGGAATAGGTCTATGTTACTGTGTTTTCATTTTCTTACAATATTTGTAAAAAAAAAAAAAAACATTCTATGTAATTTACTGAAGTGATATATGGGTCATAGATAAAGAAAATTAAATCTGAATATTGTGTCTGTATTGTTTATTTATGAGCGTATTATGAGTGCAGTTCATCTTTGCACAGCGGAGTTGACAGACTTGTCATCTGTTGTAAAAAATATCACAAATTATTGCCACAGACAGTCACTATGGGGGGAGGGAGGGGGGGGGGGTTGTAGCTACAGTCTCAATGTCAATGTCTTAAATCATCAATTTTTGTCAGGTAATGCAGCAAGGCACTTTAAGCTTACTGCTTTGGCCTTCGTCAGGGTAAGGCCGTGGATGGTGGGGGAGGTCAACCATCTTCATAAACTGCCCTCCGAGCCTTGAGAACTCCTACTCAATACAAAGGTGTCATTTTAATGTTTAGACTGCAGTGGTTACCATGCAGGGATAAAAAAAGAAAGGTTGCTGCAGAAATGGCAGTTACCGCTTATTGCAATCCCTCACAAATCATTAAATCATCCACTTGACGTGTCTCAGTGGAATGGAGAGGTGCTGTGTGTGTGTGTGTGCGCTTGTGTGTGTGCGCTTGTGTGATGCATATTCATGTACTTTCACATTTCAAAAGTGCTATGATATCTAGAGCACTAGGAGGTTAGCCATCATTCATTCATTCATTCATTGATGTACTATATATGATGTACTATACTGTATCGTCGGTGTATGTTCATGTCTAACGTTGAATGAGTGTCTCCCAGAATGCAGTGCGAGTGAATGCTAGAATGTGTAATGTCGGTTATAATAGTTGTAGTTACGTTTAGCATGTTGTGTATTTGTTAGCGTGTTAGTCTCTTTGGTTGTACCTCATGTGTTTATCCTCGTGTTGATGTGTGTGGTGAACCCTTATTGTGTGTTACATGTGCGGCTGAGACTACCCCTGTGTTGCCCGATTTAGTTGTCTGATTGTGTCTGAGTCTTCCTGTTCCATTAAATGGCCGTCCTGGCCAAAGGTGAATCTTGTCTGAGGGTGAGATCGCTACAATACTCTTTTGATCCTTTGAGGGAAATTTGGTGTCTGCATTATCCCAATCCGTGAATTAGTGAACCACACACACAGCACACATTGAACACACAGTGAGGTGAACCACACACTAACGCGGAGCAGTGAGCTGCCTGCTACAGCGGCGCTCGGGGAGCAGTGAGGGCTTAGGTGCGGAGAAATAGACTGGACAGTGCTGACCCAGCGGAGAGGGAGTGGGGAGGGGTGATGTGGACCCAGGGTGCGGGCAGATTAAGCAGAGATCAATGGCACACAGGGCCAGCACTCCTCTGGTGGCATGTCAAGGTGACGCGCAGTGCAGTAAGAAACTTAAGTCCTACGTAAGTCCTACCCAGCAGACCCAAATCCCCACAGCAGGTACCCCTACACACACACACACACACACTCTCTCTCTCTCTCTCTCTATCTCTCTCTCTCTCTCTCTCTCTCTCACATGAACACCTATTCTGTCTCTCACACACTCTCTCTCACACACACATGAACACATATTCTCTCTCACTCTCTCTCTCTCTCTCACACACAGGAACACCTATTATCTCTCACACACAAATACACACACACAGACCACAACAGTAACTCCATTTCAGAGCAAATCTGACCTAGAGAGCAGTAAGACGCTCAAGTCCTCCTTAAATCCTTCCAATAAGACCCAAATCCCCAAAACAAGGAACCCCTAGACACAAACACACACACTCTCTCTCTCTCTCTCTCTCTCTCTCTCTCTCTCTCTCTCTCTCACACACACACACAGACTAGAACAGCAACTCCACTTCAGAGCTAATTGGACCGACTATACTAGAGATCAGTGTTAGGCATTATGCCCAGCACACAACAATACACCACACAATACAACAGGTAGAGCACTCTGTGCATGCTCACCGACAGAGTGACAGGTTATACCAAAGTCCTTTGAACGCTTTACTTGTTTTACACATGAGATGCACGCTATCCCTTGTAGTTATGGGGGCTTTCCGAAACTAATCGCTACCCACCCCCCTTGATTAGCGTGTAGAGTATAATCAAAGTCCTTTTAGGAACTTGGCGGCCATATTGCAACACTTTTTGGGCACTTATGGGCATCTGTTTCGGTAGAAATGCGCGTGCGCAAGGCTTCACGACACCAATCTTGCTCCAGCAGTGAGATCACACCACATTATTGGCTCAATGTATTCACAACACACCACATGATTGGCTCAATGTATTCACAACACACCACATGATTGGCTCAATGTATTCACAACACACCACATGATTGGCACGATAGGGGGCGCTGCTGCGCATATAGGGGTCCGAGTGCCCACGCACAAATCTGACCTGCGGTCATTTCCCGATCCCAACCCATCTCTCTCTCTCCCACTTGCTTCCTGTCTCACTCTCCACTGTCCTGTCCAAATAAAGGCAAAAAAGACCAAAAACATATACTTATAATGATTGACACAATTTCTTCACAACACACCACATGATTGGCTCAATGTATTCACAACACGGCACATGATTGGCTCAATGTATTTCCATGTCGACGTTTTGCTGCGGAAGGGGTGGGATATGTGTAGACAACTGCCATATTGGCGTTACAAACTAGCCCCATGCATTTCTATGGAGGATTTTTGGACTGCTGTGTCTCCTCATTAGAAAGTATCTGGATATACTGTACTATCTATTCTCTAAGGGGAGGTGTGTGTGTGTGTGTGTGTGTGTGTGTGTGTCGCTGTTGGGCTGATGCAGGAGGAGGGGGGAGACACAGAGCTAGACCAGCCAAACGTGGCAGGCTTCGGATCGGGGAGTGTGTGTGTGAGGCAGGATGAGTGTATGTCCGTGAGAGACTGATTGTGTCTGTGTCAGAGAGAGGGAGTTGGTGTGTGTGTGTGTGTGTGTGTCAGAGAGAGAGAGAGAGTGTATGTGTAAGTGTATGCATATGGTATTGTGTATGTGAGCGTAAGTTTGTGTGTGTGTGTGTACAAGTGTGAGTGTTTGTGTGGGTGTGTGTGTCACATCTTGAAGGATGTTTTGGTGCATGTGAGGACAGGATGAGAACAGAAGAAAGACACGTTTGGTTTGTTCTCTGATCTGATGACTATTAATACCCTATTAGCAGGACGTGCTCTTTATGTGATTAAAGGTGCGATTTGTAGGATTGTTACCAAACAATCTGTAGGCCAAAATCAAAACGTTCTCAACGTCCTCTTGGTGAACGTTCTCAAGACTACTACCAGACGCGAGCCTCTTCTGGACGTGCTCTTTATGTGATTAAGGGAGGAGAGGACCCCTGCGCAAACTCCGTTGCCATTGACAGCGGTCATTCTTGTTTTCAGAGGTCCTTTCCCAAGAATAATGACCGCTAGAACTTTCGGAAATCCCATTCAAGTAAATGGAGCATTCTACTTGCATTGTGAAGAGCCGTATAATAAATGTGATTAAGGGAGGAGGGGACCCCTGTGGGATGCAGATACTGTACTTCTGAGAGAGAGCGAGGGAGAGATTGAGCAGAGCAGTTGAACACGGGGAAGTTTGAGGTGTGTGTGTGTGTGTGTGTTGGAGGGGTGGGGGTGGGGGATATGTGGAGGTGTGGATTTGGATTTAGTTCCCAGCGCGGGTTTCATGTTGTTTTGTCAAGAGCAGAGCAGAGCAGGCCAGGCGTGTGAATGCACACACACTCCGTTTCATTTCCTGGGGGACAGGAGGTCACCGCCGCCTGGGCACGCACAAATGCACACGCATACACTTACACCCACTGTCCTTTACACACACACACACACATATACAATTGCCTTCTCTGTTACACACAGTCGAACACAAAATCGCTCTCCCCCTCTGTCACACACAGACAGACACACACCCACACACACATCACACACACACACACATCACACACACACAGTGTCTCATACTCAGACAGTTGCTATTGAACACACACACATACACACACTCACTCACTCAATTTCTCAAATATTCATCTCATACACAGACACACACTTTCCACCCTCCACCAAGAATGTTGCCAATCACTGACTGAGGTCCAGCACCTCTTCACCGTCCACCTTCGATCTGATGAGGTTAGCCAAGTGGCCAGCTAGTGCGTCAATTTGACAAACATTATCCAACAGTCTCTCTCTCTCTCTCTCTCTCCCTCTCTCTCTCTCTCTCTCTCTCTCTCTCTCGTTCTCTCTCTCTCTCTCTCTTTCTTTCTCACACACAAATTCAAACACTTACAGTACACACTGTACATAAAAAACATTCTCCCTGATTTCACATTTTAGCCTTTGTGGACACACACACACACACACACACACACACACTGTGAGCTCTACTTGTGAACATGCCCACAAAACAGTGGCTCCCTGCACATTGATCATGGCGTCCTCCCGGTGTGGAATCGCTGTATAAGCATAAGCATAAGCATTCCCTTTCTCCACCAGAGAAGCCATTTACATTTCTGCTGATTACTTTTTAATGCTTTGTATGTGTGTGCACTTTCCCCCAACATTACCCCCCCCCCCCCCCACACACACACACACACCTACACACACACCCCTTCCCCTCTGTTGAGTCCTGGTGTTGGGAGGCGGCGTCCCTTTTATGTGGGTATAAAAAGCGCATTACATCCATTGATCACGCCATTAAATGGGATTTCATAAGTAGAGCAGTGTCCCACGACACAAGCAGGGAGATTAATCGCATGAACACAAAACAAAAAGAAAAAAAAAGGTGGAAGGGGGGGGGGGGCTCCCTTGAATTGCCACAGCATTAGTACCACACCTTGAAATATGAATTAGTTTATTGGAGATAATAGGCTCGCTTGATCACTAATTCATGGAGAGAAAGGCCGGTCTCCATTGCTGGGGATCTGAGACACGTTTCATCCACTCACTGTGGGTGCGTCCATTGCTTCAAGCCACAACTAAACAATACATTATTTGGTTCAGGCAAGTGAGGGTAAAAGCTCAAGCTGACTGTGTTATATCTTGTCTAAAATATGGCTGTGCTAAACTTTTAAAAGTTGAAATGAAACAAGCATTTAATCATTTCACTTACAGTAACTTGTGCTGGTCTAGTTTTAGTGTTATAAGATCACAGGCGCTCTTAGCAGCAGAAAAAAAAAGATTAGAAATTGAATGCACAGCACACACACTCACACACATGCCAAAACACACAAACACACACAGACACACAGACACACACACACACCCTCAAACATATACACACACACACACACACACACCCTCACACATACACACACACACACACACTCAAACATATACACACACACACACACACACACACTCAAACATATACACACACACACACACACACACACACACACACACACACACACACACACACTCAAACATATACACACACACACACACACACACACACACACAGACACACAAACACACACACATAAACTCACACATAATCAAATGACACACTTCCTTAATTCCCTTCATTTCTTTAGGAAAAGGTCGCCATGAGTACTCCAGCACACTATGTAGCCAGGCTCCTTGCTCTGGGCCACTCTCCGCGTCTGGCACCTGCCGTGATTGATGTACTCATAACACACCTGGCATTTCAATGGCCATCACCCTACACAACATGAGCAAGCAAACCGCACAACACACACACCCCTACACACACACACACACACACCTCTTAAATCAGACCTGTGCTGTTTACTGGTGCCCCATTTGTTTTATTATTTTAACTTGGCACATCAATGCATGCAAATCAATTTTTATGTGGATAAACACAATCAAAGTAATAAGCACCAGCGAACGAACTCACGCGCCAGACATCGGCGACAGCCCTAGCCGGTAATAGCAGCCTCTGTTCATAATAACTAAATGGCACTTCAGGGAAAACAGCTTCTCTCAAAGCAACATCATTTCCATATAAACAGCACAATATTAAGCTGCAACTGGAGATAACTATATCACCGGTTGGGCTTTACTGTCGCTGGAGATGCGGCTTAAATGTCACTAAAGTAAACAATACAAAGATCTCTCTCAGCTTCTGTCATTAAACGTCATTAAAAGGTGTGTGTGTGGGGGGGGGGGGAGAGTGTGTGTGGTGGTGGTGGTGGGGGGGGGTTGTGTTTGTGTAGAAAGGTAGACACGACTTCAGGCACAGGTAAAGGCAATCACAGGCACAGGTAAAGAACCTCAGCAGCAGTCACTGACACCCATGTAAATGTCAGTGGGAGCCCTCCCTTGGCTTGAATGTGTACCGATAAATCCTGAATATATAGCATTTCATTATTTATATCATTTCATTATTCAGAATGTTGCAGAAAGTTCCATTACTGTTACTTGAACAGACTCCCTATAATTTTATATAATGAAGGCTGCAAAATATTTATTGAAAAAATGTAATGGCAGGTTTTGTGCTTCTGATTCAAGTCTGTTCATCCTGTCGGGACATTTTTAACCCACCAGTGGCCAATTAAGATTAATTAAGAGGAGATACTCATAGCAATAATTATACAAGTTCACTTTCAAAGCTCTGCACTTGCCAGCTGTAGATTCATTTTCTGAGAGAGATAACTGGCGACATATGAAAAGCTAAATAAAATTGGCCCACAAACCCCATTGTTTTGCATTACAACCATGACAGATGCAATGAACGGACCTCTGTGACCATTGGGCCCCACTCACAACTACGCCACTCAGTAGATTTATATGATGGAACCCTTGGGGAAAAAAATTATTGTGTCAGTTCGACTAAAACCGGACATTTACATGTAAACATGTCAGTCTGAAATCGCACTAAATCAAATTGCTCAAAGTCAGACCAACACATCAAGATAATGTGGTCAGGATGTAAACATTCAATTAGAAACTGGGCTAAGCATTCTGTGCAAGCTCCACAATTCTCTTCCCGGGCTTCGACCTGGTAGTAATAGAAGAACGGGCATTGCCTGTCTTCCGATAACACCATGGCCTTTTCCGAAACTAGTTACTGTACTTCACCCTCTCCCTAGCCACTTGCATTTCGTTTGCACGTTCACGTGGAGGGTCCGCCATATTAAGGGCCATCCGGAATCTATTACTGTTAAGTGGTAGTGTGTTATAAACCCTCCAACGCTGAGTGAAGACCGATGCTCACTTGTCGAGGGTGTGTATCAATTAATGCGGCACGTCATGGAGGACGTTTCAAAATGTTAGTTCTGCGTGAGTAGGCCACGCCTGCAAATCCATGGTTCCGTGATTCCCTAGCAGAAACAGGTTAAGTGAAGTTCGTCCCAAAGCTGAGTGTGGTATTATACCAGAGACTTTCTAATGAGGAGACACAGCACTCAAAAAAAAAAAAAAATAGTCCATTCTGTAGAAATGCATGGGGTTAGTTTGTAACGGCAATATGGCAGTTGTCTACACAGTATCACATCCCTTCCGCGGCAAAACGTTGACATGTGAATACATTGAGCCAATAATGTGGTGTGTTGTAAAGACATGTGCCAATTATGTGTTGTGATCTCGCCGCTGGAGCAAGATTGGTGTCGTGAAGCCTTGCGCACGCGCATTTCTGCCGAAATAGATGCCCGATAAGTGTCCAAAAAGCATTGCAATATGGCTGCCGAGTGGAGGGACTTGCCTAAAAGGACTTTGATTATACTCTAAACGCTAATCAATGGGGGTGGGTAGCGATTCGTTTCAGAAAGCCCCCATAACTACAAGGGATAGCGTGCATCTCATGTGTAAAACAAGTAAAGCGTTCAGCGTGTGCAAAATGTACAGATTAGTAAAGTTGTCCAATTCACCGCTCGACATGGAACCAAATCCCTGCCAGGGAAATTGTTTGTCAATGTTTGGTCTGACCAAAAGTCTGTAAAAAGTCCAATACTAGCAAGCTGTAAAGGGGCATATCGTAGCGGAGTTGGACATACTGGTCAATAAATCCATTCCCCTCCCGTGCCACTATACTGGGACAAGGACAGTTAGTCCAATTGAATGGCCTAGCCGAGCTATAACCATATAGCTCGAGTTGGGGTCATCCCTATGTTCACCCGGGTCCTATGTTCCCCGCTCGGGGTTAGGGTTAGGGTTAGGTGTAGTGTTAGGGTCCTATGTTCCCCATACAAAGAGGGGAACATAGGACCTGAAGAACATAGGACCCGGGGAACATAGGTACGCTCCCCTCGAGTTAACTGTGCATGTAAATGACTCTCTTGATGTCTCTCTTGTGTTTGTGTGCTAGTTATTACTAGTCTGTTGTTGTTTCTGATATAATACATTGAATTGACTTCACACTCACTACTATTGCACCAATGATTCCACTCATGACTATATCACTCTCAACTACATCACTGTTTGTTGGTGAGTGTTCTTCTCCTCCATCTGTTATCTCTAACATTTGTTTGTTTGTTATGTCTCTGTGTTTTATGTATGTTTTATGTAACCTACCACACTCATAACGGGTACGCTGGAGACTTTGCCGCTCCGTCTATGCTGTTTGTAGGAGCGCATTGGGTTGCCTACCCTACCTACCTATTTGAGGATCATGTCAAAGGCTATATTCTGGTAATAATCAGCAGTAGGCCTACTGGCCATGTCCCTCCAACATGGATGTCTTTATTTGAACTCACTTCCAGGTGTGTATTTCTTGTTCTGTAAGTCCCTTCTGTCCTGTGTCTAACATACTGAACTGACCTCACACTATCTACTTCACCAAAAGGGTCCGTTTGTCTCTTGTGCGTTTCCCCTCACCTTATTTCCTGTTCATCTTGTCCTGTGTATAGGCTACGTCCAGGGGCGTAACTATCGGTAAGCAGGGTACGCGGTTGCTTACGGGCCCGGACCAATCAGGGGCCCGCATCACACTGGAAATACATGATTGACGGCCGGGCCCCCTATCGCAATAATCGTCACTCGCGACCGGGCCTTTCACTGTAAAACGGACATTGTTCAGAGCTTAACACAGCCCAGCATAGTCCATGTTAAGATTATCTTTGTTGGACCAAAACAGGTAATAAATAAACTTGTTTGAGTTTAGGAGCAATGCCCCTTGTCTAAAGTTATTCATTAGCCTTTAGGTTAATAGACTAATGATGTCTGCCTATTCACCTATTGCCCATGGTTTAAAGTTCACGTATTCTCCATCAAATAGACTCGTTATACATTTTCGCGTGCAAAAATGCAACATATGGTTAGCTGTCTAATATTGTTCACGTTAATGACATTGAAAAAATATGCTTCTTGCTACACTAGGATACTCACCGTTTTTTCCTAACATAATTTGAATTTGAATTCTCAAAGTTTCATGTAGCTCACCTGTGACATCCATCACCTCCGCTCGGCGACTCACATCAATTCCAGCTGATACATCAGACGCACCTATCTGCGCTCACACATAGCAATTTCATATAGTAGCCTAACCAGCAGTGTTTTTTCATGTGTTAGGCTATAGTGCGCCGTCACCAGCAGTGTTTTTTCATGTGTTGTGCGCCTTCACCAGTATTTTTATTTTTGTGGTGCACGTACTCCTGATTTTGTCAGTCATCTCATCTCTTATATGCTGTGTCTCAAGGATCCTATCCTGTCCTATTCATGGTAGCCTAGCCTACTCGTGGACATTGCGTTATCACGTGCTGTAGAAGGGGGGCCCGCCTTGATAATCCTGCATATGGGCCCGGTGTTGGCTCGTTACGCCACTGGCTACGTCTGCAGTATATCTGAACCCTCATCTGCAGCACTGGAAACACTCCGCCGGCTAGGCTGTCTGGTAATGAAGTCAGCGGACTCGCCTTTATACGAGTTGACAGCCTTTCGATGGCTTTATGCATATTGCACAGCTATACATCCGTTGGAAAATAGCACGTGTGATGAATTGCTGGGATGAGAGCGGTAAAATTGCATTTGCCTAAACAGTTTGGAAAACACACATAAATCATAATGCCGTCGCTGGAGAAGGAATAAAGCTATGCTTGACAAACATCTTGAGTTTTCCAATATCGAAAAACAACAACGACAAAAGATGTTTGGCTAATTAGGAGTTATTGCCGTGGCCGTGCATTATCAAAGAGACATGAAATTAACAAAACATCCAAATCTTATTTATGATGCATGGGCATCTGTAAAGGATTTCCTATTTCTCAGCACCATGTAATGGAATTACTGTGTGTGTGAGCTCATTTTTGTAGTGGTTGCCTTCGACTTCCCACTCTTTCACACACTTCCGAAAGCCGCAATACCACCAGTGCTCAGAGGGTGGCAGTGTGGCACTGGGAACTTTTACCAGAGGCGTTTCAGATGACAGGGGCTGGGAACTCTGCATCAGGCATGCTTTGTCTTATGCCATCTTACTGATATGTTTTCCCCGTGCATAAATAACAATTACTGTCAAGGCGGAGTCGGCTCGTTTTAGCCTGGCTCGGAATACTAAGCAGCGAACAGAAGTCAAGATAGAAAGTTCATTCTGTGTACTTTCAGGAGGCTGTATATAAGCCAGTGGAGCACGTTCAAAGCATCTTTTTTGTTATGCTGTTTCAGTTGAAGTTGCATTTTACCCCTCACAACTAAGTTGTACTCTGTTCAACGTTGAAATAGACAATATAAATTGTGTAGGCTATGTGTGTGTGTGTGTGCGTGTGTGTGCGTGTGTATGTGCATGTGTGTTTGTGAGAGAGAATAGATGTGCATGTAAGTGAGTGTGTGTGTGTGTGTGTGTGTGTGTGTGTGTGTGTGTGTGTGTGTGTGTGTGTGTGTAAGACACAGAGTGAGAGTGTGGGTGTGATTGAAAGAGAGTGCACTAGAGGAGCCTGCTAGCCCACATTGGGTAGAAAACAAAGTTCTGCTCCTTCTCGTTACCACTTCACTGCAACAGGAAATGGAACATGACCACCTGCTGAGTGATTGATGCCAACTGCTCGGACCGAGACTTCAGAGTGCTTTCATACACAAAGGAAGGATGTGTGTGTGTGTGTGTGTGTGTGTGTGTGTGGTGTGGTGTGGTGTGGTGTGGTGTGTGTGTGTGTGTGTGTGGGTGAGTGTGATTTGGTGTGTGTGTGTGTGTGTGTGTGTGTGTGTGTGTGTGTGTCTGTGTCTGTGTCTGTATGTGTGTGTGTGTGTGTGTGTGTGTGTGTGTGTGTGTGTGTGGTGTGTGCATGTGTGTGTGTGTGTGTGTGTGTCTGTGTCTGTGTCTGTGTGTGTATGTGTGTGTGTGTGTGTGTGTGTGTGGTGTGTGCATGTGTGTGTGTGTGTGTGTGTGTTTGTGTGTGTGGTGTGTGCATGTGTGTGTGTGTGTGTGTGTGTGTGTGTGTGTGTGTCTGTGTCTGTGTCTGTGTGTGTATGTGTGTGTGTGTGTGTGTGTGTGTGTGGTGTGTGTGTGTGTGTGTGTGTTTGTGTGTGTGTGTGTGTGTGCTTGGGATGCCTATTAAGAGTTCAAGACCACAGAGTAGTGCATTCTTCATACAAACAGCAACAAATGTACAGCAACTTCCGTCAACTTTTGTTTTCGCGAGCACACGGCAGTCAGAGTACCGCAACACCGACAACGACGTTCATCATTTGTAGAGCTTGATTCCTTCATCTGTTTCGAGGGGGAAAATAACAAAGCAACAACAAACAAACAAAAAACGACTAACTTGCAATCAGTGGATCAGATGACTTTTGTTCTGGCAGAGACCTGCTGAGCTGGAGCAGAAAAAAGAAAGAAAGAAAGAAAGAAAGAAAGAAAAAAAAATCAGAAGTATTTATATCTGCGCCTGAGACGGGGGGTTGTCAGGAGGAATGGAAGTAAACACATATCAATCAGTCGCCGTTGGCAGGTGAACAACAGCGACAGCGTCTCCCAGCCAAAGTGGATCAGAGGCGCGAGGGAAGCCCCACCGGCTCCAACGCCGCCGTCGTATACACGAGCCTGCGGAGAAGGCAGAGGGGAGAGGGGGGGGGGGTGAAAAAAGATGGCGCAGAGTGCGAACGCAGTTGGTGAGCAAGGGAAGTTAATTAGGCTTAAAGCAAACGTTATGCCACAAATCAGGCTTTTAGCTGTTGGCAGTGCGGCACTGTGCAGATGAGAAAGGCCAAGTGGGGGGAAAAAAAATGAAGGAGGGAAAATATGGAACCTTCTACACATGGTGATGCTTGTGTAGAGCTGTGATTGCATAGGACTCCTTCATATGTTTCTCTTTGGCTGATGCTGCATCAGGTTGTGGACACTGTCAGTAATCATGGGTCTCCACAACTGACCGTCTCTGAATTAGTGCCTGTTATACCCCTCTTTTCTCATGAAACCGCAAACATCCGATCCGAACGTCTCGGCTCTTCATGTCCCTAAATAACCAGTAGATGGCACTACACCTACACCGTTAGGACTCCTGTGCTCGTCACCTCTCCCTCCCTCTCTCTCTCTTCCTCTCTCCCTCCCTCTCTCCCCCTCTCTCTCCCTCTCTCTCTCTCTCTCTTTCAAAAGAGAGGAGTCACATAGTGATTGACTAATACCAATCACCAGCAGTCAGCACTGCCGCATTGATCACACGTCAAGGCGGTGCAACAGTTCTGTGTCGGCGCGGCCCCATAACTGTCATGCAGCAGTTCCCTGGAGCGCTGAGGGAGGCTATGACTGCCGACATCAAAACAATAACGAAGGCCACTGAGATGGGATCGCAACCCTGAAGACCAGTCTGGGCTGGGTTTATCTATTCACTATTCATTTGGTTTCCTGAACAGTAGAAGCGTGTAAAGTCCCTTGCCTCTGCCGTGGTCGTGGATCGAAGCAAGGTTGAGGAGAGTTGAATTTGTGCCTTCAGAGGTGAAAGGAAGAGAGAGAGAGAGAGAGAGGGTGAGAGAGAGAGGGTAAGAGAGAGCATTTGCTGTCATAGCTCATGTGGTAAGAGAGAGAGAAACAGAGAAAGAGTGTTTAAGACAGAGCGAAAGGGTGTGAGAGAGAGAGAGAGAGAGGGAGGGAGAGAGGGAGAAACAGAGAAAGAAAGTGGGTAAGACAGAGCAAAAGGGTGAGAGAGAGAGAGAGAGAAAGAGAGGGGGGGGGGGTAAGAGAGCATTTCGTGTCATAGCAGCACCCAGGGCCGTATGGCAGCCTCTTCTCGACGGCGATCAGGTCGGTAACACAGGTACTGTAGGACCAACTGCTTGTGCTTTGCTGAATGGCTTCCACCCCTCTAAGCTTTGGCAAGATGCTTTGCTCTGCTCTACTCTCGTCTGTTCTCTGGAGCAAAGTCAGGTCACCTATATTACCCCTTCACACAACCACAGACACGCACACACATACACACACACACACACACACAGACACACACACACACACACACACACACACACACACACACACACACACACACACACAATCCATGCTCCAGCCTAACGCCCAAGTTTTGGCTCTTCTGTGGCTGGCAACGTTCTGCACTCTCTTCATCTCTCTCTCTCTCTCTCTCTCCCTCTCTCTCTCTCTTTCTCTCTCTCTCTCTCTCACACCCTCTCTTTCTCTCTCTCCCTCTCTCTCTCTCTCCTCCTCGCCTCTCCCTTCCCCGTCTCCTCCAGACGGCTTAAGCAGAATGTGCCCACCTGCCTGGCATCGTCTGCCGCCAGAGCCCTGCTGCGCTCAACTGGATGTGGGCCCCGCGTGCGTGCGTGCGTGCGTGCGTGCGTGCGTGCGTGCGTGCGTGGGGAAGCAGTCGGCAGGGAGGGAGGGAGGCAGGAGAAATGCGTTTCCACCTGCCTCGTCTGGGAGCGCACCGTCTGGAAAAGAAAAGAAAAGAAAAAAACAGCAACGAACGAAGAACGAAGGGGGGGGGGGGGACAAAAAAACGTCCATCTTGCGAAGTGGCGTGTTCAAGGGTACTTGGAAAAAATGTGTCCAGTCAAGGCCCCAGTCAAGGACAACTTCAAAAGCTGGAGGGAGTGGGGTTCGGTGCGCTCTGGAGCATGTGGGAAAATGGTCTGTGTGTACAGACACATTATTATTGATACGATCATGAATTTGAAATGGACGGCGTGGACGTCTGAAAGACTGTGTATACAGAATTGCTGAATCACACGTCCATATGGAGAGAAGCTAACCTCTGACCTTGGCATGGAAACCAACATGCTCACGTCAACTACAAGTAATGAGGAAAGCAGCAACATGCTCACGTCAGCTACAAGTCATGAGGAAACATCAGCAACATCACAATCCATTTTACTAACTTTCTATATGAACCAGTGTTTCTAAACAGGAAATACACTAATGGTTCTTGGTAAAGCAGCAGTATAGCGGAATTTATATCTGCCTGGGCCATATGCTTTGTTCAATTATGATGACTTATTGCATAAACATCTAATATATCATAATTTAATGCCAGAATGCATTTATTATTCAACATACTGTGGCTGCACTTTATTATGGAAACTGTAAGTTACATTTCTCCCCTTTATGCAATTAAGCCGTGAGCTACTGAGTAAATGGCTGAATCGAAATTATGCACAAAGTGTTGGGCCTTTGAATGATTGCCATGGAGTAGAGAACCTCAGGGAAATTTTTTTTTTATTTCACACTATTCAAAAATGGTTTCATAAGTAAAGTGGCATGTTTACTTACCGGCGAGATGCTAGCTACAGCTAGATAAGGGCTACAGTTTTGAGTGCAGAGTTTTTCTTTCAAACAAAGCCAGGCACTCTCTGTTGGAATGGGATCCGGTGTCACTGGATGTCAAAGTGAACCGTCTTAGTGCTCACACAAAGAACCATGACTAATAAACACTTGCCAAGACCTTTATGGTCTATATGCTGCAAAGAGCCTTTCAGTACAGCCATAGGGTCAGACTTCTGGCTTTCACAAACTCTTGGCTGCTCACGGAAGTTCAATAAAACATGAAACCGTTAGGCTGAAATATTGAAAGGAACTAAATTCAGTCAGCTAAAGCACAGCTTTCAGTTTGAACTGCTCATGCGGTAAGAAATACAGCCATTTGCCCTGCACTCCCTGAATCATAATTTTGAAAGCCCCACATCCAGACTAATTTGATTTTCTCCTCTTAATCCAAGTCCGACAAATTGGCCTAAGTAACTGTGAAATATTTAGTGCTCGGAGTTTCACCCCCCCATCATTTACATTAAGTAACTAAGGTGAGGCAGGTCTTGTTTTGCTTCTAAATTGCTGGGGTTTTAACAGATTTGAATG
>NW_027468564.1:45051710-45071710 GCF_046254945.1 Alosa pseudoharengus
GACAAAAATATGACTTCATTAAACCAGAGATGCCTTGACACTGTGGAGTTATTGATCATTTGCCTACAGTACCACAGTAAATAGTCTTTTATTTGGAATTGGATTGGATTTTTGAAAACATCAGCAGGTATGCAACTGTTAACCTGAACATCTCAGGCATGTTTTAAAGATCTGAATATTTCGTATGCATACCACATACGCTGAATCCCATTTTCCGCTCTGTCCTGAATGGCCCATTCCTCATTCCTGCCTAATCTCTTCCCTGTTGATAAAGCGGATCACATGACTGTTTAACACACAATCTCTCAAGCTATCAAACAGCGCTATGTATCACCCCCACCCCAATCCCCCTGCTCAACACACCCCTTGATGCCATGGGTCCACGCCTCCACGTTCGCCCGCAGTGATGGTCAACTTTGCATGTTAATCGTGCTTCGCATTCCTTTCTTTGCTCCGGCCCTGCGGTCCAGCCGAGCTGCCTGGGCTGTGGTCCACAAAAATTCTGAAAAGAGGCATTACCATCTACCCTCTACACACACACACACCACCACCCACACACACACAAACACACACACACACACACTAACACACACACACTGACTCATGTATCTGGAAACGACAGGAAATCTATATCAAATCGTCAACGCTAACAGCTAATCATTAGCTGAGTCATCCCTAGTTCGCAATTAAAAAAGCCCAACTTCATTTTCCTGGAGGACACAGTTGCCAGCATTGAACCGAAGGCTTTCCACACAGAACTCCCTCCAGCCAAAGGGTCCATGATCCCTCCCATCTCCCTTGCCCTCAGGGACAGCAGAGAAGCGGACATTAACGTTAGCACAAGCAGCACGTCGACACCAAACAGGGTTCTTCTTCCTGTCTGCTGAAACTCCCACAATACACTGGGGCGACGAGACGTGCAAGAGCAGCTCCTAGCTCGCTGACACGACGGATGAATTTTTGAGTGACGGGCACGCTCAGAAGACGCCGCTCCACCATCCTCTCTCGGTCTCTTTTGGTGACGGTGGCTTGTCATCAAAAAGCCTCTTGTCCGCCACCGTTCCCCTGGTTTCCTATTGTGACACACATCACAAGAACAATTGACAACAGGACTGAATGAACACCATCAAAACAGGCAGCCGTTTGTGTCTCGGATCTGTGCTAAAGTAGACACCCCCCACCCCCACCCCATTTCCCCAGACTCTTCCTCAGGCAACCACTGATATGAGGTCAGATGACTATGAGCTTAGTCAAACACAACAGGATTTCACAAATGCCTCATCCGTATTTGCTTTCTGTCATTTCATGTCAGTCTGCGTCACTTGACACACACACACATAATTCACAAAAATGACCCTACCCTACGGTAAGGGAACAACATCAAACACACAAATAAACAAATAAACAAACAAGCCAAAACGCATACATACACACACACACACACACACACAGATTAGGCACTAATGTTGAGTGTGTGTGCATCCCATAGCTTTTGATGGATCACGCATCATTGGAACATAATTAAAATGCAGGAGATGAGACACAAAATCCATGTTGCGTTTACTCACAAATCTGACTGCTTGAGCTTTCATGAATGTGTCATGTTTGTATAATACTACAACAATGCCCTACAATGTGCATCCATTAAAGTTGGTGGAGGAGGGTGAGGGGGGGGACACCGTGGAATGGGGAAAGTGTTGAAGTTGTATCCTCATAGTGAGCATGATAAATGGGTCTCCTTTTGGTAAAAAACGAAGTGATCCATCATGAGGCGAGGTATTAATTAATGTTGTGGGAGGTATGCCTGCAAGACCTGTTTCACATCAGCAAAAACAAGAGACAAAGGAGAGAAGGGAAACAGGAGCTGAATTGCTGAATCACAACACAGGGTGAGTGGTGATTAAATGTAATAAAAGAGCAAAGAGGTGGAATCAGTACCAGCAGATGTGGTTAAAGACATACAGAGACAGACAGAGAGAGAGAGAGAGAGAGAGAGAGGGAGAATTAATGTAGGCACCTAGAGAATTGTGCTCACAATTATTTGCAAACATTTCTCTCCTGTGAGGGAATGTTTTCTTTAACCCCAGAGGCCATAAGAACTTTGCTGTTTGAGGCTTTTCTGATGCTCTTTCAGGCTTCATTGGTAAGAAGTGAAGCTCTCTATTTTGTTTAAACGTCAACAGAAGTGACGTTACCCAACATTTATTGCACCTTTAACACCATGCATTTCTTCTCCCAACAATTTTCATATTACTAAAGTGGTCTTTTCATGTGTAGTTAAAGAAAAAAAGAACATTCCATTAGCTGATATCATATGTTCAGTGCATGATACTGCAAAAAATCGAGCCAAAATTATACCGCACTATATGTTGATATGTTGTATGATGTTTTAATTGAGACAAACAAATACAAATGCACATGCAAATATTTTGCCAGTGACCACCAAATCAACAAATGACTTTAGGATGCATGAAGCATCTAACCAGTGACCTATATGGAAATATATTCTCTCACACAGTGATTTATTGAGCCTCTAAGGTCACTTAGTCAGTTTAAAAGGCCAACTGACTGGCTGTCACGGATTGTTTTCATCGTCTTTCGTGCGAGAGGCAGTGCACTTTCTGCGGAAAAGCTGATAATTTGACACACAGGACAGAGGGAAGACAGACTCAAATGGGGGGGGGGGGGGGGTGCTATATTGGAACACCATGTCAACACTCGGTGAGAGAAGGTTTTCTTTGTAGCTGTTTACACTTCGTTGATTAGGCAGATCCCATTAGTCTATGCCTATTGTAGCAACATAAATGAATTAATTAGACAGTTTGTGTGCTCCCAAGTCATTGACCCGTGAGGCGGAAACTGATATAGCACTCTGCCTTGCCAAATAAGCCACTGTTCGCCAACATGAATAAATTTACCAAGTCTACGCAGACTAAACAATAAGTGCACTTTCAAATGTCTTCGTTGGCCTATTCTGTGACCTATAGCTTGCTGACAAGCTGCGTGCTCCCTCGACTATAACAACACCCCACCAGACACACACACACACACACACACACACACACACACACATCAACTCAGACAATCAGTTCAATTAGCGTAAACATTAGACACCCAGATAGACCGGCCCGGAGCCAGAACGGAGCCTCGACTGGGCCGGAGGCGTCCCGTTATCAGCGAAGCAGGCTTCAACACAATCCATTACCTCTGAACAAAGCTGCGCTCTCATCTCCCTCCCGCGCCATTGTTAGCGCTCCTAACACCCAGCCACCAGCTAACGCATGCAGGGGGAGCGGATGAGTAAGCAGTTGTGTGTGTGTGTGTGTGTGTGTGTGTGTGTGTGTGTGTGTGTTCTCCTCCCAGGAGTTCTTCTGTGAAGTCACGGGAGGCATTGTTTGACTTGGAGGGGTGGGGGGTTGTGTGGGTGGTGTTGTGGGTGGAAAAGATGAGGCATGATGCAGTTGAGCAGGAAAGTGTGTGTGTGTGTGTGTGTGTGTGTGTGTGTGTGTGTGTGTGTGTGTCGGGGGGTGGGGGGGTTGATGGGGGGATGTTGGGAGGGAGGGGGTGTCTGGGGTGAATCATCAGCATAAATCCTCTTGTCTCGGGTGATGTTTCTCACGTCACTCATTTACAACTTGCAAACCCTCCCTCCTCTCGGATAGCTTTTGTAAACATCCATCAGCAAGCCCATCCCGACCCCCCCCACCCCACCCCCCCCCCACCCTAAACCGCATCCCCCCCACCCCACACACCCTAAACCGCATCCCGCATCTTCCAAGCCTCTCCACACACAGGGGTCAGGACGTCACGAGCTCAAATGATCAGCCGGCATCATCTATCCAAAGGCATTATAAATATGGCATTCATCACGACTCTGATCCTTCACACTTGCCGGTAATATATCCCCCCCCCCCCCCCCCCCTTCAGCCCCCGCCTGACAGCGCGACTAAATGATAAATCTCTCAGCGGGGGACCGCGCTCGAGATGAGCCCACAACTTATATAGGTGCAGCTCAAAGTGGACGCCCTGAATAATTCATTCGTGGGGGTGCCAGCTGGGATGGCGCAAGGGACCGTGAGCCAACACATTTTTGGCGTAGTTTCCTTTCCACTCCTATATATATATATATATATATATATATATATATATGTATCAACAGGTTTTTGAGAACCCTGGAACCTGTATATTGTGGCTGTGTTCCAATTAGCATATTTCTGTACTGGCAACACCTAATATGAGTGCCCAAGTACATTCACTTGTGCACTAATATTAGGTACTGTAAGTACAGAAGTATGTGAATTGGATCACAGCCACGGTATACAGGTTCCAGGCCGTGTCTGCTGTTGGCCATAAGTAGTCGAGTTCTCACTGACGCTCTCTCGGTGGGTGGCAAGACCACCAGTGTATAGGCCATAGTGACGTCGCTTTTTGATCCTTCGATCCCTCTTCCTTTCATTGTGAAGCAGAATTCACCAAGCGTTAGATTATATTCACCAGCTAATAGGGAACGTGAGCTGGGATTAGACCGTCGTGAGAAAGGTTAGTTTTACCCTACTGATGATGCTGTTGCAATGATAATCCTGCTCAGTACGAGAGGAACCACAGGTTCAGACATCTATGCTTTTCTATGCTCCTCTGTGCTTTTTTCTTCAGAAAAAGAACATGCTGTTGCGATCTGTAGCATGACAGCTTTTTTTATTTAAGACACGGTGTGTTTTAATCAAGCGGCTGGACGAAGGCCAGGACCTGACAAAGCTTTCAGCTGATTATCTTTTTTTATTGCTTACGGCGCATGCTTGCTGGACATGACTTATCCATTAGTGTGCTACAACTCCTTGAGACCCTCACTCGCACTCACACATCGCTCCCTTTGCTCTTGTTCCTCCTCCGTAGTCTAGTGACGCAGGCAGTTACCAAAGATACCCTAAGGATTTCAACACACACACACACACACACACACACACACACACACACACACCACCCCCTTCTGAGACATTAACTCTGCTAGTGATTAGCACAAGTGCCTCCTCCACATTTGAATTTATGTATCGGTCCTCCAAGCAATAGAATTTGTGTATTGATTTCCGATGAGGGCCCTGTGAGCGGGCCGGCCACGGCTCTTCCCACCCCGTTGATTTCCGTTGTCTGTTCCCAAGCACCTGCGAAACGACAGGAGGGCCACATTTCACCATGGCAACCAATCAAAATATCTTTCCTCCAGAGAGAGACAGAGGGAGAGAGAGAGAGAGGGGCGGTGGAGGGAGCTGTGCTGTTGTTGCCAGGAGCCAGGACATTTGTCTTGCTCTGGCGTTACACAAAACACACAAGATGGACGACAAGCAACACATGCTTCCTGCAAACACCCTTGCATTGTCAAGGGTGTTTATGTATCACTTAAAAGATAAACAAAGGAGCTGGTTATACATTAAAAGTAATTACACTAATAGTTATGCAGTAATAACAGTCGTCTAAACTGGAGGCCTGTATCTTGCAGATAGGCGGGTGGTGTTGGTGGTGGCCAGTGATGCCAGTAACGCGTTACTTAGTAACGCGTTAGTCTATTTTTACCACTTTTTTCAGTAACGAGTAATCTAACGCGCTACTATTTACAAACCAGTAATCAGATTAAAGTTACTTATCTAAATTACTGTGCGTTACTATTTTTGTCATTTTCCTTAATAAAAAGATATATTCTTTGCTTTCTTCTTGTCTTGGGGATTAATGTCATGTAGGCTATGCTCACGTTTTCAGCATGAGGACAATTCACGTGCAGCGACACAAACGAAAACAACAATGGAGGGAGAGAGATGCACATTTCATCAGTCATTACTTTGAGTTTGTGTCAGCTAAACATGACAACATTAAGGTACATTGGACATTCTGTGCTGGCGACAAAGTGCTGTCTAGCTAGACATCCCAAGTCTCCCAAAGTTTTGGGAGTCTCCCACATATTGATAGCGGCTTCCTGACGCCCGCAAATTACATAAAATCTCTCGGAACCTAGAGCGAACAAGAGCACGCAAGCCAGACCGGACTTCAAATCAAAGATTCTAGAATCTTTGCTTCAAATCGCGTGTGCATAGCTTAATGCGCACACAACGGAGAGGGAGAGAGAGAGGAGTGGTGCGTTTGTGCCTGAAGCGCATCCAAGACAGAGAGCATCCTGGTCTGTTTTGCTAAATCAACCAATCCGTTTTCAGTGTAAGTGCTTATATCTCTTTTCTCCCAAACATAATTAATCAGTTCAGTCAGTGTATCTAGGAACAGAAGCGTCATGGCAGCGTCAGTGCCCCTCAAAAAGGAAGATTTAAGACCCATTTCACATCAGACTACACAAAAGTGTACCCAATTGTCTCAAAAGATTAAAACATAATGATAATCTTGCACACTGCACTGTTTGTAACAGCAACTTTAGCATTGCTCACGGCGGGTTAAATTATTGCAAAAGACTTGTTGAGGTGAGTTTAACAAGTGTAATTTCATTTGCATATTACTCAGGCATATAGGCTACAAGATGGCTAGTTGCCAAGGCTACATGAAAAAAAAAAATCTACATATTTTACTATAACAATTTCTATCAATAGGCCTTCCTTATTTGGTGTACTTAGACATTATTGAACAAACATCTGAATTTCAGTATCTAAGTAGGTTAGGTTGGGATGTCTGCTATACATTGCTGTTAAAATGCACTTCCAGTATAGTGAGTATTGGCAAAACATTTTTATGTTGAGGTGTTGGGGGTGTTGTTGGCAGCTGCTGAAAGTAACTAATAAAGTAACTTGTAATCTAACATAGTTACTTTTAAAATCAAGTAATCAGTAAAGTAACTAAGTTACTTTTTAAAGGAGTAATCAGTAATCAGATTACTTTTTCAAGGTAACTGTGGCAACACTGGTGGTGGCGGTGGTGGTGGGGGGGGGTCTCCTCAATTTTTCTTCCTCTCCTCTCCTTTTTTGAACCCGACCCCTCAGCAAATAGATAGAGTTTCTGACATGGGAACACAGCCATAGTATGGGGATGCCTAAATTCATGTCCTTTAAAAACAGGAAAGAAAACACTGTCATTCACAAGGCTCCCATCCCTAACTACATGTTTTCTCTTTTGCTTCTTATATCTATTATTCAGATAGAAGATATATTGGTTCTTATAGCTATTTCCATGCAGCTAGCTCTCTAATCTCTTCTCTGCATTCAGACACTCCAGCAAATCCTCTCCATGAATGGAAACCCTCTCAGCAGAACTGATATGCGCTAGGTTTGAATTCCAAGCAGTAGTGGTTGTTCCAAGGCCTGCAGTATTGTAAAAGGCATCAGAAATTAGTGTCATACACAGTGCATTATATCCTCAGGTCAGAATGTTTTAAAACAAGAGTAAAGCTGTGTTGGGATATGCACTGGTCTCTGTGCTTTGACATACTGCAGATTAGAATTGGTTTTATTCCACCTATGCTGGCTTGAGGTGATTGCCTTGTTATTGCTGTGCAGATAGTTTTTGCAACATGTTCTGACAGTCTATAACTTTGCAGCTGGTTAAAAAAGACAGGGATATTTGGAGATGCTTTGTTAAAATGTTCTAGCCAAGCTGACACCAGACCGATTCTCAAAAGAGAATTGGGCTGGGAACCCATTGTTTACTTCTGATATCCAAGGGGCATAACCAGTTGGTACATTGAACTACCGAATCTTTTCGAAAGTACATCTTTCTTGAAAACAAAGGTTTTACTCAGTTCTTCTCAGTACTCAGGAAGATGCACATGTCTGTCATCACTGATGCCATCAGTACAGCATTTGGTGTTCAACAACATTATACAGTAGGCCTACTCATCTTTCATCATATTCAGGGATGTAGTGGAGGCTAAATCACAGTTTATCCACCTCTGATATTTCAGAAAGAGTTTACCCACCTCTTATTAGAGTTTATCCACCTCTCAAAAGAGTTTATTCACTTTTAACATTCAAAAATCTCACTGTATTATCCAATATTATCCTATATTCTCAATATGTACACTCATCAACACTCTAGAAACCATTTAATACCACTGGTATTGTTATAAACATTGTACAATAACCTCCACCATCATCAAACATGTTCTGAATGCCTTTTTTAAAAATCCGATACCGCATGGCGCAGCCCACCTCTCCGAGATCGCAGAATTCATAGTTTACCCACCTCTTATTTTACCACTACATCCCTGATCACTATCATGTCATTATTATGACCGCCGCGCAGCGAAGCGGCGGTCATATAGGTTTAGTCAGATTTTTTTTCTTCTTTTTCGCATGCCCAAATTTCCGTCAATGATTCCCGGGACACTGAAAGACCGGGGTACACGAAACTTGGTGGGCATGTAACCCCACATGGATAGCATGGAATCATCATTTTTCGTTTTGATCTGTAGCCCCCCCGCTGTACTGGACCCACCGAAAGGAGGGTAGGGCAGACACAGTTTTCTGTGAATATCTTGAGAACCGTAGGGCCTAGGATGACCAATTTTTTCCGTATGTTTGCCTCCAGGGGTCATGTTAACCCATTCCATGTGCACACATGTGCATAAACAGATACACACGCACACACATACATTCACAGTAATCATACGTATGACACATACTCACACAGTAGACATATGTACGCATGCATGCACATGCACAAACACACATACGCAGGCAAACACACAAGCACGCACACACAAACACACACACACACACACACCCACACACATAAACATAAACATGTACACGCACACATTCACACAATTCAAGAATTTCTCAGAATTATGAACAGGCAAGATGGGGGTGGGGTTGTATAAAATGAATTTTACATGTGAAATCTATGAACTAATCATGTTTTGGTACTTGTTGTCTAGCAGATACCAGTGAGAATTGAGTGTGGATAATGCAATTTAGTGAGACAGTTAGAATCATATAGGCCTTTCAGCGTGATTTATTTTTGTGGAAAAAATGTGCTGGACTGGGCGGCGGTCATATTTTGTACCGCTCTGCGGTACATCTAGTTAATTCATGATTTATGCATTACTTCAATCCTTTATATCTTATGAATTGACATGAAGTCTCTTATTCATAACCTCATGCATGAACAACACATTCAGTATGATGGGTACATCATTATGATTTATGATTTCTGAAGCATGATCATCATGATTATATGAATTTAAGGTTAATTGCTCATGAGTTCATCATGTCTGTGGCCCCTCAACTAAGGTGGCAAATAATGACGTGTTAAGAGAACTGCAAAGTTGTATTCAAATTTGAATTTGAGCAATTTTTGGTAGAAAAAGAAATAATCATGACGATGAACTATGAACGCATGTCAATTCCTGATGATTCATGATATATTAAGGAATGAAGTAATACATAAATCATGAATTTATTCATGCATAAATTCATGATAATTCATGTACCCTTATCGTAAAGTGTTACCACAAGGTTCAAAGATTGTTAGATGGACACTCTGTTCAGATGGTCTTCAGATGATCTTATATCATTAACATGTGTTGAGTTTCAGCTTGACTAGCATAGCAGCTCGTACAGGCAGAAAGGTCTATGAAACATTTAGTATATATTTCAAATAGAAAACATAAAATTAAAAGACAAAAAAGTGTAATGCTGAATATTACAGTAGGCAAAAAAAGAGATCTCCAACTCCCCAACACACATTAAAATGGTTGTTTCTGTGTACAGTTGTACCAATCATGTATTAATCATGGAGATGTCAAACCAGCATGCAATTGACTTATAATGAATGGCTTGCTGATTCCTCATGAAAGTTTCCATTAACCACATGAAAAGAACAAGAGGAGGCCATCTTAACGTAATTTCTCATTACATAAACAAAAACCATGACTCCTTTCATCTTGGCTAGGGGTATAATTTCTATTCAAAACACGCTTGTTTTCATGGACATGTTCTACTAAACATTATTATGGTACATCTTGGGAGGTCTTTTGTTTCAGAGTTCTCTCTCTCTCTCTCTCTCTCTCTCTCTCTCTCTCTCTCTCTCCCTATCTTTCTTTTTTTGGTCTTTCACCTTGAGCTCTTTAATCTTGCTACACTCTCTGACCTTCACCCAGGGGAAATCATGGATTTTGTGTCGGAATTTTAAAGGAACTTGTCTAATGTGTTTGAATTTGAAAGCAAACTAATTAGTCTGATTTAATCGTTGTGGACATACAGCCCATCCCACCTCTCGTTTTAATCACAGACCAGTGTTGCTCTGTTTTATATGCATCCTGGGTGAGTGGCTGGCACACACGCCAGAGGACACTCACTCACTCACTCATTCACACACACACACACACACACACACACACACACACACACACACACACACACACACACACACACTCACTCACAGACACACACACACACACACTGACATGTATACACACACACACACCATACACACACAAAAACTCCCAGACACATAAAACACACACACACACACACACACACACACACACACACACACACACACACTCACTCACTCACTCACTCACTCACTCAGACACACACACACACACACACATACACACACACACACACTGACATGTATACACACACACACACCATACACACACACACACACACACACAAGCACATAGACAGACAGACAGATACACACACACACACACACATACACACACACACACACACACTGCCAGACACATTTTCTCCTCTCTGAATGAAGCACACTATTATCACTATCACACTACAGAGGCAATAATCAAATGATCCATAAACGTAATACTGTAGTGTAGCCAGTGTTTAATTCGGAATAAGCGAAAATTAGCACAAAGGCGAGAGAAAATGTCATCCTCTTTCACACGGTGACATTATTACTTACTTGTTAAATTGGCCCACAATCATTCGGCTAACCTCGCCACAGATAAGCAGGGAATGTGTCCTAATTATCGGCCCTACTTTACAGCAAATTGCACCGCCTGGGGTCGCTTTTTGATTAACTGCTATGGCACGTGGACGTTTTCTAGACATCCGCACCTTGACAAGCAGGAAACACCTGTGCTAAGCTCCTACTCCTGTGATCTGTAATAGATCAGTCATAAAATAGGACTACTAGTTCTTCCCCAGTCCTGAAAAAGGCTCGCTTGAAAAAATAAGTAGGACCATGGTTATATCCTGGAAGTGTGAACTGAGATAGGTAGTTAGGAAAAGATATATTAGTTGCACGACCAATTAGCTGCAGACAGTCTGTTTCATTCATCACAGGCAGGATGTTGGGATAGCAAACAGTCTTCATGCTATATTAGTGGAAGTGATGAAACGTCGCTCCAGCTTGAGTATTGTTGGAGATGGGAAATTACTTTTGCTGCGGTGAGTCTGCAGTCATTGTTCACAAGGAACCCAAAAGCCTTGTAATTAAGAATATAAGAATATATGTTATGCTCCTCAGAGCAATCTTTGGGGAATTTGGGGGGGAGGGGGTATCGAACAGCTCAAAGGGAAGAAAATGGGAGAAAAAAAAGTGAAATGAAAAGAACCGCTCGTGTGTTCCTGTCAGGTGTCTGTTCTCTGTCCTCCTCTCCTGTGAGTGACGAGAGGAGCGCTGTAATAGCGATAATGCGCCCGAGACCGCTCTCGAAAAGTTGGAAGCGCCGTCACTGCTGTCGCCACGGCTGTTATTGCAGCGCGGGTAAATTTCCCTGCTGTGCGAGACACTTGGCCCCCCTCCTCAGAGACAGACAGAGAGAGAGAGAGAGAGAGAAAGAGAGAGAAAGAGAGAAAGAGAGAGAGGGAGGGGGAGGGAGGGATGGAGGGGGGGGGGGGTGCTCGACGGCAAATTACTCCAATCACCTGGAGCGGCACGATGCACACGAAACCCCCTTTCCCACGGCTGGGACTATTTTATTTCCTGATTACGGCCGCAAACCACGGCCGGCAGAGGTGCGGCATGCCGCGCCGCTGTCAGCTCTCGGCACATTTGTCAGCGGCAGCGCTAGATAAAGGGGGCGCTAATAGCGTGGCTGTCCTTGCGAGGGCTGGCACCCCATTTGTTAGCCGCGTGGCGAGTGCCCACGGGGATTCATCTGTACGGGCCTCTCTCTCTCTTTCTTTCTCTCTCTCTCTCTCTCTCTCCTTCCTTCTCTTCCTAGTTCTCCTCTCTCTCTCTTTCTCCCTCTCTCTCTCTTTCTCTTTCTCCCACTCCTTCTCTTCCTAGTTATCTCTCTCTCTCTCTTTCTCTCTCTTTCTTTCTTTCTCTCTCTCTCTCCCTCGCTCTTTTTTGTGCCAACTCACCCAGCCTACCTCTCTCTCTCTCTCACTCTATCTCTCTCTCACTCTCTCTCTCTCTCTGTCTGTCTAGCTTTCTCACTATAAGTTTCTCTCTCATTCTCTCCCCCTCTTCTTGACTCTCTCCCTCGGTTGCCCCAGCCTAACTTACTCATCAGCTTTCTCTCTCTCTCTCTCTCTCTCTCTCTCTCTCTCTCTCTCTCCTAGTCTCTTCAGCTCTATCTCTCCAGTCTTTTCTTTCTTTCCCTCCCCTCACTCTAGCTCTTGTTCTCTCGCTCTTCTTTTATCTATCCTTTTCTTTTTCCCTCTCCCAGTCTCCTAGACATACGGTATGTCCATGCATCACACTCCAACCCCCCCCCCCATCTCTCTTCCTCTTCTGGTTCTCTGGATGGAAAAAACACACTTGGTGCCATAGGTTACTCTCCAGACAAGACCAGTTCCTCTCACTTCATCATAATGTGAACACAGTCCCGGAAGACATTTAATTACATTACTTGACTGGTTCCATTACCAGAAGTGGGACACATGCCCCAGTAAATCTGCAATGGTTTCACTGCAAAATAAAAAGTAGAGTATTACTTTAAATCCCATTGTTCCAACTGTATAACATCCACATTATGTCATGCATTAATGCTTTTCATTTACACACTATATGAACATTATGATCCACTGATAGAGATGATGAAAAAAAGAAATATGATGGAATATTTGTATTTTCCATTCATTGTATGGAAGTTGGCATGCAATAAAAAAATATATATATACAGTATTAGACAAGGTAAAGGCTGATTCATTAAAATTACATGTCTAACTAACTATCAAACACCAAAGACCAAACACTTTCACAGACTGCTGCCATTAGAAGAAATGTGTTGTTCAGTACGACAAGCTGACACATTGAAATGTATTTCACATTCAAATAAACACACACACACACACACACACACACACACACACACATATATATATGTAAGACATACAAAAGATATAGCCCAACAGTTGAACACATGAGATGTGTAAACACATATGAGACATGCAAAAGATATAGCCCAACATTTGAACACACGATGAGACATGTAAACTAAACACATATATGGGACATGTATAAGATATAGTCCAACATTTGAACCTGTTTCTGTCATTTAATTGTCATCATTTGCACAGTGACATGTTCAGGCAGGCCCGTCGCTAGAAGGCAAGCAAACCAAGCAATTGCTTGGGGCCCCGAGCTGGCCAGGGGCCCCAAGACAACGACTGGTTAAGAATAAAATGCAACAACAAACTGTGAGCGCCCCTTTGATAGTCATGCAGTAAAGTGCAACGACACTGTTACCGGCAATACCGGGATCCCCCTCAAGGGGGCCCCTCTCAGTAGTCGCTGACAGCAGCCAGCCAGGTTTGTGATCTCTGCTGCCGCGAAAATATAAAACAGGCAGTCATAATGAAGCGGAGTTTACGGCGCTTCTGTGACGTCACATTGTCGCGCTACAGGTCGGGTGCGTCGAGTATAACCGGGCCTTTTTATGCGTCCGGAAGCCAGAAAAGAAAGAAGAGAAAGGAAGAGGATGACAAGAAAAAACAAGATAGTGGTAAGTGATAAATTACACTGAATAAAATAGCTCTACTTGTAATGGTGTAATGTCGCAGCAGGAAGGCTAGCCGAGCAAAAAATGTTTATGTTAACTACCTGCTTGACGGCCAATGCTGCTTGTAACAAACTAGAACAGTTAGATCAACCGAACGGACGGAATATGGTTACATACTGTAATATGTTTATTAACGGGATAAGGAAGACGCAGATCTTTCCAGAATCACTGTTTATCGTATTTAATGACATAACATTGCTATAGCTTTGTAATAGGTTTTGATGAAAGTGGCATAGCTTCTCTGTTATACTAACTATTCGACCGTGATAATCTATTTACCAAATGGGGGTTAGGAAAACCACACGATAAATTCCGTGCATCAAAGCAGACTGGAACATTCATGTCTAGCAGTATTCATGCACGCCAGCTGTTTACTGTCTTTAAAGTAACAGGTGCGTCTGTCTAATTCTCAAACAGCAGAATGCTTTTAAATGCTATGGGATGCATTAGCTTGGGATGTTTTTACAGTAAGCATTGGTAGAAAGCAGCTGCATCCCTTCTAAATATCAAAATATGGAAATGCTAACATATCTTTTCTTTCTCCCTCAAGGTGCTTTGCTTAAATTTCTCAGCCCTCAGGCTCTTCCTAAGGATACCTCCACTGATGAAGGTAGAGTGAATTTCTCTCACTGAGCTGAGCTGTTAATGACCTTTTCCAATATGCTAACAGTGAAATGGTCAAACGTACTTCACAGGTAATTTCAGATTTTTTTTCAATTATTTTCCCAGGTACACCATAAACTTCATCCTCCATGCATGAGGAAGAAGCTGACATTGGATTTTATAGTATGGTGGTGTTTTTGCAAATGTTCAAAATGTTCAAAACTAATGCACAGTATATATATGCAACACTGTCAACATTTTTTATTTATATAAAGTGTGGGTGAACTTAAACTGTATGGCTATGCTGTGGTTCCTGTAGGCTTTGCGTGCGGTGGTGGTGGTGGGGGGGCCTCCATGTCCATTTTGCTTGGGGCCCCCAAATTCCTTGAAACGGCCCTGCGTTCAGGACACACCCCCGGATGGTGGGATCTTAATCAAGTACAACATTCAAATACTCCCACTAGTTAACTGGCAAGTGTCAGATTTCTGTACATATTGACTCTCTACACAATCATCAGGCTATTGAAACAGTCTCTGCCGTTTAACTATAGTGATTTCAGGGTTTTTTTTCCCGAAAACACTCCACAGTGGTGGTCCTCTAACCTGACTCCGCCAGATGGATTTGCTCCGCATATCCATCTGGGAACTTTTCATTGAAGAACTTTTGGGAAGGGGCGGAAATTGTTGGTTATCGACGGGCCAAATCAACCAATTAGATGAACAAAGTGTTCTTCTAATGCCTTCGTTTAACATACAATTAAGTTAGGGAACGTGACTAACGTTAAGATGTTTTAACTTACCATTTGTATGTGACATGAACCTAATCAACGACAATTCCCATCAAGTTTTCACGGTAGGCCCTACACTTCTGAAGATAGTATATTCCTCCATTATGAACGGGAATCAGCAGTGGAGGATGTCTGTGTCGTTCATTCCTCCCAGCTGCATGGCTGAGACTCAAAGCTTCACAGCTTACCCAGGAATACTTTCTAATTAGAATAAAACTTGCGCGATAGCTATGCTCATCTCTGTGGATGCCGTCATGTTGTTCGTTGCGTCACACCTCAACCCGCCTCAAAGCCAACGCTGATTGGACGTTCGTTTGGTGAACTGCTCCAAATTCTCTTTAACGGAAAGTATCCAGACTGATCTGCGAGTGAAACCCTGAAGCTCGCGAGATCAGGATGGTCTCACGAGGCTAGTGGTCCTCTGATCCAAATACACATTTGCACATTCATTCCTTTGGATTAAGCGGCATCACAGTCATCTGCTCAAATCGCCTCTGTGCAAAGTCATCTGCAGTGCAGGAATTCCACACGTCAACATTTCTTTCCATCAGTTTGTCTTTTTCCTGAGACGAAGAGATTCATTTCAAATGCGGTGATTCGGTACAGCTACATACACACAGACACACACACATATACACACACACACACGCACACACACACACACACACACACACACACACACACACACACACACACACGCACACAGGCACAGGCACACACAGAAATGCCATTCAATCTAAAACAAGTCTGCAAGAACCCCAAATGCTAATATCAGCACTTGCTTTCCCAGTTTAGATTAAATAGCATTTTTATGGTCCATGACTCTCAGGGCGCTGCTAGAATTTTCCGAGGTATCTTTTTTCAACTTCCCTACATATGGAGAAATCAGTGGAGCAAAAAAGTTGACATGAGTTTTCTTTTTTCTTTTTTGCCCTAAAATAATGTTGAAGCTAAGTTCACCCATATTGGCCTCTCTCCATTATATATTTAACATTTGATCTCAACTCTCTCTCTCTCTCTCTCTCTCTCTCTCTCTCTCTCTCTCTCTCACATATTCGCCCCCCCCCCCCACCCTTGAGGGTATTGCAAATTAATATTCATCCCTTCTGTGAGATTAGACGTAGCCTCTGCAGCAAGTAATGCTACATTATGAGGTCATCTTTGGTGTGAGACGATGAGGCCTGTCGTTACTGCTTTGGCTTTGGCGGACTCAGGAGGACCCACAGAGATCTGAAATCCTCCATTAAAATTGGCTGTCAACTGCTAAAGTTTAAGGTAAATGCTCACTCTAACTCTAACTCTAACGTACAGGACTGAGCTGCACTCTCTCTCAGATGTGTGTGTGCGTGTGTGTGTCTGAAAGTGTGTGGGTTTGGGTGTTTTTGAGTATATGTGTAAAGGAAGCAGATATGTATGTCTTTGCGTGCGTGCGTGAGTGCGTGTGTGTGTGAAAGTGTGTGGGTGGGTGGTGGGGGGTTGGTTGAGTTTCTCTTGAGGACATGTGTATAGAGCCTCTGACAGGCATGAACCAAAGGAAAGGTTAGCCACTGTGTTGTAGATCAGACAGGGCTGGACTGGAGAGTGTGCAAGTGTGTGTGTGTGTGTGTGTGTTTGTGTGTGTGTGTGTGTGTGTGTGTGTCTGTGTGTGTGTGTGTTTGTGTGTGTGTGCATGTGTGCATGTGCATGTGCGTGTATGTGTGTGTGTGTGTGTGTGTGTGTGTGTGTGTGTGCATGTGTGTGTTTATGTGTGTGTGTGTGTGTGTGTGTGTGTGTGTGTGTGTGTGTGTGTGTGTGTGTATGTGCCCAGCATGAGCTGCCTCTGCCCAGGCACAACTTGGCCTCTGCACCGGGCCTCAGTAGAAGGTTAAATGTAGACGCAGGATCAGGAGAGCTTAAGACAGATTTAGGAACTGAGATGTCGCTGAGAAAAGAGATAAATGTGTGTGTACTGCATGTGTGTGTGCGTGTGTGTGTGCGCGTGTACAAATTTGTGTTTGTGTGTGTGTGTTTGTGTGTAGTGTGTGTTGGGGGAGTTCTCTCTCTCATTCTCTCTTACTTTCTTTCTGTGTGTGCGTTTATGTCTGTGTGATACAAAAAAAAAAAAAAAAAAAACGCTCACTATTAAAAGGTAATGGTCCTTTTCATATACAATATCACCGATAAAGTATATGTTCTGTATATGATTAATGTGTTTTGCCACAGATTTATCCTGTCAGATCTAAAGTGAATGTACCTGACTAGTGATTCCTGCATTTTTACGGACATTTTCCATATGAGATATATTTATCAGTCCTCGGGACAGAAATGTCTCCACGTGTGACTCCTCTCTCCTTCTCCATCCTTGCTCCATCTTACAAAGTTAAAAAGAAAAATAAACACTTCAAAGATGTCTGAGATGTAATCATCATTCCATATGCACAGCCTCACAACCACTGCTAATGCGCTGTCTCTCATTCTGTCTCTCTCTCTCTCTCTCTCTCTCTCGCTCTCTCTCTTTCTCTCCCTCTCTCTCTCTCTATCTCTATCTCTCTCTCTCTCTCTGTCTCTCTCTCTGTCTCTCTCCCCCCAGCGTCCTGTGAGAGAGATAGGACCAGAACAGACCAGACTAGGCCAGGCCTCACAACCACTGGTAATGCTGTCTTTTGTTCTCTCTCTCTCTCTCTCTCTCTCTCTCTCTCTCTCTGTCTCTCTCTCTGTCTCTATCTCTCTCCCCAGCGTCACATGAGAGAGATAGGACAGACCAGACCAGACCAGAGCAGATGAGGCCAGGCCATGTTTAATCATGTAAAGCCGTGCCTGTGCCCCTGTGGGAACGCCCCCCGGACTCCTCAGTGTGTGTGTGTGTGTGTGTGTGTGTGTGTGTGTGTAGCGGTGCTGCTGCTGATAGGCAATGCTTCAGAGTTACACGGGCCCCTCAGTGTGTGTGTGTGTGTGTGTGTGTGTGTGTGTGTGTGTGTGTAGCGGTGCTGCTGCTGATAGGAACATCTCCTCTCTTAGCAACACTTATAACAAGTCTTGCTGGTCCTAGCACTCACCAGCCGTCTTAACTGACACGTAACTGTTAAAAACAGCACTCACTGATGCACTTATTCTTACTGTACTCTAATGTTTTTTAAATTGTCCTAAAATTGTTGAGAATTGCTCTAAAACTTAAACTGTTTACCATGTTGTTAGTCGCTTTGGCCAAAAATGCGTCAGCCAAATGTAATGTAATGTAAAAATGTAATGATAGGCAATGCTTCAGAGTTACACGGGCCCCTCAGTGTGTGTGTGTGTGTGTGTGTGTGTGTGTGTGTGTAGCGGTGCTGCTGCTGATAGGCAATGCTTCAGAGTTACACGGGCCCCTCAGTGTGTGTGTGTGTGTGTGTAGCGGTGCTGCTGCTGATAGGCAATGCTTCAGAGTTACACGGGCCCCTCAGTGTGTGTGTGTGTGTGTGTGTCAGTGGAGCTCTCAGGGCCAGTCAGGGAAAATGCACTCGGCTGTCAAGATGTGTTGAGAGATGAGCGGTCATCCGTTCTTCGGTCGTGTCACTTCACTTGTTGATTTTGTGACAAAACGTAAGAAATGCAATTAAACAAAGACATATTAGATTATTAGATTAGATTAGATTCAACTTTATTGTCATTGTGCAGAGTACAAGTACAGAGACAACGAAATGCAGTTTGTGTCTAACAGGAAGTGCACTCATGCACAAATCCACGCGTAAATAACTTCAAAATATTTGTCTCCATGAAAATGAAAAAATAAGTTCATAAAACTTCACCCATTGCTGGGCATTCAGTACTACAGTGGTGAGTCAGTGTAGATATTTAATTTAGCAATAGAGTTGTCCAGAATTCATAATGAGGGGATCAGTGTAGGTCACTCTTTAAAACAGCCTTCATCACTGTGCAAAATGCCAGATTTATAATTCATAGTATGCAATCAATCAATAATGTATTACAGTAAGCACATTAGACCACTCTGGCTGAATACGTTAGTAAGGTTATATTACAGCCTTGAGATGCTTTGGACACTAGATAACAAAGGCCACCATATACTGAAGTAGAAAAAAGAAAAAGAAAACAAAAAGACGAAAGGCTATCGCATTCTGAAGTATAAAAATAAATAAATAAATAAATAAATAAATAATTAACACGATAAAAAGGAACAAAATAGAGGGTAAGGATGACACGCAGCATTTCCGAGGAACTGCAAGAGTGGGTTTGATCAGGTGCAGTTTGGGCACACGGACCTGTTATCTGCATTAATGCAACATCCAATAAGCCAAAACGCAAAAATAATGCAGTTGCTATGCTGGTTGCTAGGGTAATCATGCTGGTTGCTATGGTGGTTGCTAGGGTCACATTATAGTGGTGGTTGCTAGGTTGTTGCTAGGGTAATTAGCATGATTGACTGCTACATAACGCGTCCATGTGTTCAGATGGGATGATCATGATCATTTGCCTACTGATGATTAAAGTAGTCCCGAAAAAAACAAACCCTCAATATTACTAGAAAGGTACCAGAACAAGAATCAGAGGTACCAGAACCAATGGTACCTTGGCCAGCAACACTGCTCATGCTAATGCCTCACACAGTGCAAAATGCAAAACACTCCCATGTATTAATTCTCAGCCCCAACGACTGGCTGTTGCGTCTGGATGAAGAACCTTCCGGTATTTACACAACATTATGTCAAAAACCATACAGTGCA
>NW_027468564.1:45076710-45131710 GCF_046254945.1 Alosa pseudoharengus
TGCGTGTGTGTGTGTGTGTGTGTGTGTGTTTGTGCTATCATAGTTACAAAGATGTACAGTATATCGACAAATACACCCAAACACGCACACACACACTATCACACACACTATCAAACACACACACACACCCTTTGGAAGTATACAAGAATTTTGTCTATTTGGATCTCTCTTCTGAGTCAGCTTTTGGCTAAGGACTGCAGACAATGGAGACACAATATATCTTTCTCTCATGCACACAAACACACACACACACACACACACACACACACACACACCTAAAAACCGCACCACACACACAAAACAAGCCCACAAAGACACCATCACTTTCATTAAACCAAGTAATTTCCAAGCTTCTACCTACACTATTCCCAGAATACTTTAAAGTGTTTTGTAGTCACCCAGCGCCAAACTCTGGATATATTTAGTCCAGACACGGCGCCGTGACTTCTCTGACAGCGCCGTGTAGCAAGTTGCTCTTGTCCCATATTTATGACAGCAGGGAAAGAGCGTGAGGAAGTCGGTGTAACCGGGAGACGAACGATGAAATATTTAGCTATTTCTGTCCCTCTGATATTGCCGTAATGCATTCCCCGTGGTGTGTGTGTGTGTGGGTGAGAGAGAGAGAGAGAGAGTGTATGTACGTGATGTGTGTGTGTGTGTGTCCATGTGTGTGTGTGTTAAAGAAACATGCACCGTCAGGTTGCATCTACTGACGGGCAGCCCTGGGTGTGTTGGGCCCGGCCACCCAAGGCCAGGCCCTTCTCTTCCGCTCTTCTGGAAGTACTTTTAAAAATGTCCATAGTCCCAGTCAGAGGAGACTGTGTGTCGTGTGTGTGTGTGTGTGTGTGTGTGTATGTGTGTGTGTGTGTGTGTGCGTATGTGTGTGTGCAAATGTGTGTGTGTGTGTGTGTGTGTGTGTGTGTGTGTGTGTGTGTGTTTGTGTGTGTGTGTGTGTGTGTGTTTCAGAGTGTGTGCTTTTCTTTTACTGTTTCTGTTTAATTTTATTTTGCCATATTTTTTTTTTTTGCTTTAGATGTTAGAAGAGGGATGAAGATTTTGAAACAAGGATGGATCTAGACCAAACTGCCCTTAGAAAACAAAGCACTTAATGGCCACCTGAGGCTGAAGTGCATGACTACTGCACTGAATACGACTGACAGTAGTAATAGACAGTGTTTGGAGGCACTATAGTGATAGTGGTTGGGGGCGGGGGTGTTATTTCACCACACTAAAAATTGACCGCTTGTCTTACATTTCACTCAGATATATTAATTAAAGCCCGATATCAAAGCGGGTAAAGGATACGTTTTCAAGACAAGCATGTCGATATTTACTACTTCAAAATGACAGCACATGCATGATGAGACACTTGAGTGATTTAGTGAAAAAGGATCTTCAGTCATAACGATAGGTGGGGCAGGCAGGCCATAAAACTCAGGATAAATACGGTAACCATTAAGACTATTGACGTGCCAAGGTATCACTCTGTCGTTATGGGATGCTAACTTAATGAATCAACTTCTGGGCTGTACAGGGATACATACACACATTCACACATACATACATACATACATACATACATACATACAGTACATGCAGACAAACAGACAAACATATATACAAACATACAGTACAGACATATATACATGCATTCATACAAATATAAATACAGACATAAATGTAGATAGATACATTTGTCTATAGATTAGATACCCATCCTTGCAGGACTTTTATAGTCTCTGTCTGAGCAATCAATTCACGAAAGAGTTCCATCTGTGAAGTTGCTGTTATTTAATTCAGCTGCTCGCTAAGCTCTCGGGAGACGCCATTTTGTGCCGACTCAGAGTGGACATCAAGCTTAATTGACCTTTACATTGATATTTGAACCCTGCCAGATTGCTCCAGATATCCCTTTAAAGCTGCCATTCCCTGTTGATTCTCCTCCATTGGCACGGACCATAAATAAGCGACACTGGCCCATAAAAAAGCGAGGCTCTCGGCTTCATCTTGGCTCAAACTGCCCCAGTGTGGCTCCCGAAGCTCTCTCCCCCCCTCCCCAGCTGCACTGCGGGCCAAAGTGAATACAAAGATCACTCGGAAACTAAGTTACACTTACTTTTAAACCTTGCAAGTTAAGTGAAATAATTTATTTTTTAAAGAAAAAAAGGAGTTTCTACCGCGTTGCATCAGAGACCATAAAGAAAATGGCAACCAAACTATAATTTCCTCATTTAAGACGACTAGTGTCGAAGGGAGCAGACAAATTATCGTTCATGTTTCTAGACAGACTGGCAGTCTTGGCTCTCGACATCTCGTAACACTGGGAGCATCAGAGCAGCATGGTTAGCATTTCCAGGGGGAGACAGAAAAGAACAGAAAAACGTCCAGATGCTTCGTTAGTGGTGAGGCGCTTCGTTAGTGGTGAGGCGCTTTCATCCTTCCATTTCATTTTTTTCAAGTGATTTCTTTTCCCAGGCAGCAGCGTAGACCTGCGGAATGAGGCTTCATGGTTCATTATTTATGCAAATGGATTTTTTTTTTTTTTTTTAGGAGAATCAAACAAACAGGCTTTTGAACTTAGACATTTGGAAGCATGAGGGCTGGTGCATCACTGCAAATCACTGAGCATGATGCAATGGTTTCTGACTCAGAAGAGAACTCGTTTTTAGAGACAGAGAAAGAGAGAGAGAGAGGGAAGGAGGGAGGGAGCGATACAAGGTTTCTGCATGGCTGTCTTAACTCCTCATTCTCAATCAAAATGAAGCCATGAGGTGGATGACACTTAAAGAGAGAGTTGTTTTTTCCATCTTCCTGTTAATCACGGGTTGCATTGATGGCGATGATAACTGATGATGAATTCGATTTGCATACCACCATCTGTACCAGAGAGGAGAAAAAAAGAATACTGTGAAGTTATCTGATGAATCAATTGAAGTCAAAAATTATGTGCCATCACTCGGCGGTTTGGAATTTGCTATTAGACCAGATCATGAATTACTCATTTGGACACAGTCATACATTTCCATCTGGTTGCCTTGGAGGTGATTGATACTCAAGAGCATATGCAGAGATGCATCAACCATAAAGTTCACCACACAATTTTTGCATTACCTTTAGCTGAGAGGGAGGGGTGGTGGAGGTGGTGGTGGTGGTGGAGGGACATTAATACATGCAAGAGTGAGAGGCAGAATGTTCTTTCAATTTCAGGTGGAGAAGATCCCCCCCCCCCCCCTCCCCCCCATGACTCCACTCGCATCAAGTATTAAAATGTGTTAGCACGCTGCGAGGCACTTCAAAAGAGTGAGGAGATGACAATCTCGAACCCAAGCCGAGTTCGACAGAGACGAACGCCACGGGAGCAGGTGACAGAGGGGGGAAAAACGTGTGTCGGAGATGTGCTGGCCCGTGACTGGCACACCCCAGCGAGTGTATCACTCAGGCAGAAGCAGCAATACATTGGCATGCTATTAGCGTGCCTAGCATGGAATTGCTTACCTAGCATGACTTTAGCCCACCTACCATGCTCTGAATGCCAGGCGGAAGAATCCGGATGACAAAAAGAAGTTAAAAAAAAAACCATGAGGTTTATTTGAGGTTCAGTAGACTTAGGTTATGATTTAAATTTAGATTGCACACTTAGTCTGCTTACAGTCAGACTGATATCAAATATCATCCGATCAGGCTCTAAAAACAATATATTCTATATGTTTGAGTAGATGCTGGACTTGCCAAAAACAGAATGTTATCTTTCAGTAATAGAGATTGGGTATAGGCCTATGTCAGAATTCAAGGGATACAGACAGTTATTACTGAATAGAAAAGCTCTGTAGCTCATTAGACTTGATAGTCAGGAGGAAATGTAGTTGAACCCCTTAAAAAAAATAGTATTTGAGGTTTTTGCATTTTTGGCATCCTTAGGGCATGTAGTCAACATTTCTTGATGATAACATCAAATTTAGGCGGTGGCAAATTTTTTATTGGCATATTTCCAAAATGGCCGCCGCTGGAGACGCTGAAAACCAAAAAAATCATATTTCATGGTCTAATAGATCAATTTTGATGGTTTTGATATCAAACTATAGGTTTTCTGGGGTGGTTAGTTCATTTATGAGGTAACTGAAAAGGTCAGAGGTCAAATAAAGGTCATTTCAAGGTCAGAGTTACATTCTTAAGGTCAGCGGCAAGGTCATTTTGAGTAAAAATCCGATAAATTACATTATTACATAAATAGATTTTGGCACACATCCATGTTGTTCAGTGGGGTCATATTAGTCTATAGCAGTTGAGATATTCTCCGCTAAATGAAGTGCATACAAATCTTACCCACCTCTACTATAATGGCTTTTTATTGGATTTTGGACCCAAATTGACCATCACCCTGACAATTAAAATATGAACCTAACCTCTGACCTTTTCAGTTACCTCATAAATTAACTAACCACCCCAGAAAACCTAGTTTGATATCAAAACAATCAAAATTGATCTATTAGACCCTGAAATATGATTTTTTTTGGTTTTCAGCGTCTCCAGCGGCGGCCATTTTGGAAATATGCCAATAAAAAATTTGCCACCGCCTAAATTTGATGTTATCATCAAGAAATGTTGACTACATGCCCTAAGGATGCAAAAAATGCAAAAACCTCAAATACTATTTTTTTTAAGGGGTTCACCTAGTTTTTGCAAGTTTTCCCCCTGACTATGAAGATTTGTGTCATTTTTCACAAATTGAAATAAACAACGTTTTGTGTGCTAAACTGATTTATTTTAATAAAAACAAAATTATCGACCGATTCCAAAGCTTTGACTGAGAGGCATTAGAACCATCAGCCAAGCTCCACATTTTCAGGCTTAAATGCTGTTTATGATGGATAAAGAATATAGTTTGTTGTTGTGCTAATACAGGATGTTCAATTGTATTGGAAACGGAAAAGCTTCCTAAGTGGCTCCTGTCCTTGAACAACAATTGCATTTTTGAAATGATAAAGTTGCAGTCTGCAGCTTTGCTGATATTTCAGTGGAACAATCTCAGCTACTTTGATATTTTCTTTTTCTCCATTTAAAGAGCCAGTACGAACACCACAGTCTTTTGAAACTCACACAGGATAGACATCTGGTAGGCCATGAAGAATGCATCTTCAAATCCATACAGATTTATATCATATCTACATCAGGATCTATCACATTATTTATTGTATGACTTTGAGTCTGTAGGTTATTTTCCGATTAAGATTTGTTTCCACCTTTGAGAAACATTTCACAGAAACTCCAAATGTTCATTATGGAGAAGGCTCAGGGAAATGCTATTGTATTTGGTTTGCTTTACAATACATCTTCTGCAGATTCAGTTAAATCATTGCTAAATTGCACCATATAGCCTATTTCATTTATTTATTTGACCAGCAGTTGGTTGCATCGCCTTCATTTGCCAAACATCGGTTCCAATGACCACAAATTCCGACATATTCAAAATAAACACACACAAACAAAAATAAAGAAAAAAAGCCTTTGTTGGAAATGCTCAAATATGCCAACCTTACTTCAAAGATTCACCTCATATTCAGTGGTTCATGTTTGTTGAGCTGACGACTTCCAAAATGGAAGGGTGATATCAGTGCCCTTTTAAGAGCCATCCTGCCAAGGCTTTCAGAGCTCTCCTTAAAAAAAAAAAGAAAGATTGAAAAAATAAACTCACCCTTTTGAGGTCTAACTTGTGCAATACAGCTGGACGCACAGCTTGAAAGTAAATAAATAGAGTCTGCTCAAGGCCGCTCTTTTGATTATTTATCTCCACGGGAGCAGGTGGGTGCGGGTTAGACTGTGGCTCTCTCTCGCAGAAACCATTTTTCTTCAACCTGACGAATTGCGGACTTCACTCAAGCCATGGTGAGTGACTGCCCAGTCTTTTGACTAGAGGGAACGTTGAGAGCAGTCGTCAGGCCTCACAAAAAGGAAAAGAAAAGCAACCTGAGCTGTCTGCATTTCGACTGGCTTGTCCGTCGTCTCAATATGGAACTGCACATTTTGCATTTCACATTCATGATAATGACACTGTGACACTAGCCGTTCTGGTTTCTCCCAGCTGTCAGATTACCTCATTCCACTGACATTTACACATGTCAAAACTGAAAACCCATTACATCAAAAAGGAATGAGCTCTACTATACAGGGGGGGAGTAGCAAGGTGTGAATACCATGATTTATTAATGTTTAATTAGTGCATTAACAGCAAAAATACTTGCCTGCATATTTGAGAAAATAGAATATAGTTTTAGATAGTTATATAAAACCCTTTTTGGACCATCATCTGGATAGATAGAGACAGCCTACCATTACCTACTATTGTGAAGCACTTTTGAAGGAAACATGCTATATAAATTCCTTACTTACTTACCAGAGAGATATTTTTGAAGTCAAAACAATATTCTGTAGGCTGTGGTAGGCTGTTCATGTACCAGGACATATCCAAACATTTCACTTGAAATCCAACCTGTTTGAATCCAGTTTGAAAGCTGTGCAGTGAATTTAGGCAGAGACTTTCTAATGTGGAGACACATCACTCAAAAAATCCTCCATAGAAATGCATGGGGCTAGTTTGTCACGCCAATATGGCCGTTGTCTACGCATATCCCACCTCTTCCTCGGCAAAACGTCGACATGTGAATACATTGAGCCAATCATGTGGTGTGATGTGAATATATTGAGCCAATCATACAGTATGGTGTGTTGTGAAGACATCGTGGCAATCATGTGTTGTGATCTCGCCGCTGGAGCAAGATTGGTGTCGTGAAGCCTTGCGCACGCGCATTTCTGCCGAAATGGATGCCCGATGAGTGCCCAAAAAGCGTTGTCAAATGGCCGCCGAGTGGAGGGACTTGCCTAAAAGGACTTTGATTTAGGCGAGAAGAGGAAATAAATTGGGCCCGCATATCCAGAGTGCTTGAATTTGAAAAAAGTATGAAAGCCATGCACAGAATATGTTATGAATTCTTTTCATGAGCTCAAAAAGATAACTATGTTATACAATATGTAATGATAACATACTGTATCTAATTCTATCTATCCATCTTTCTATTATTGTGTCAATAGACTGTAATGACAAGTGTGAGTCATTTAAACCACTCTCCCTTTCATTTTGTGTGTGCTTGAATGCAAAAACCATTACTGTCCAACCATTTTTTTAGTATATATTTTTTGGTCTTTTTATGCCTTTAATCAGATAGGATAGTGGAGAGTGACAGGAAGCGAGTGGGTTGGAATCCGGAAAGGACCACGGGGTGGGAATCGAACCTGGGTCGCCGGCGTACAGTGCAGGTGCAGGTGCCGCCGCCAAACACGCCACGGCCAGGACAACCAGAGTTGAACTTTAAATGGCTGGAAACTTTACCACAGGTGCCAGTAACACTGGAGGGTACTGTATACCATCAGGCGAAAACAAAAATTAACATTGGGCAGCGATTGGAGAGCAACAAAAATTCAAGCACATGTGTTTATATGTTTGTGTGTGTGTGTGTGTTTATATGTTTGTGTGTGTGTGTGTGTTTATATGTTTGTGTGTGTTTGTGTGTGTGTGTGTGTGTGTGTGTGTGGTGGGGGGCTTGTGGATGTCAAGCTACTGTAGTTGAGTTGGCCTAGGGTCGAAAACACATTCATTTGTTGAGACCTGGTCTCAATGAAGACTTATTAAGAGCAAACGCTTGCGAGTGCACTTTTCTACTTTATTTTTAAAGTCTTTTTTTTTTCTCTCTCACATCCCACCCAAAGAGGGACTCATTTATTTTTGGAGTTGAATGCGCCCTGCTCCCGAGTTCAAAGTTTGAGCCATCAATGTCTGGCCCAAATCGGTGCGTAGCGTCACGAGTGTGCGGGAGACACAATGGGTTCTGACATGTCCCGTATGCTCCAGTCCAGCCACAGTGGGTAGGATCAGAGAGGAAGAGGGGACAGATGTTGTCGCCACTCATTTGGGACCTGAACTCCATCAAAGCCTTTTTTTTGTTTATTTTTATACGAGGACTTGTCATAAGAACGCCTTGCAGAACGGCATGGGGTCCACCCATAGCCTCCGGTTTACAGCACACTTAGCGTGGGACTCTGGAGATACAGAAACAGCTACAAATACGGAGCTCGACAAAACAATGGTCAGAAAAGGCCCTCGTTCTCACTATCTCTTTCGTTTGCTGATGCAGGATGACACGTGTGAGCTCTATACGGCGAAGTTGGATATGAAATCAACAGTGACATTTCTGGGTCAAGGCAACAGCTTGTGCGTGCGGATCATGTGATGTTTCCACCTATAGAACACACCGAGTTCTCTGCCGTAATAGCTAACGAATGCGAAATAATTTGATGTCATCAAGCTTGAGTTGAACAAAGAAATGTTTGAAATGAGATGCTTATGCGGCCAAAGGTTCCATGAGTAGTTAGACCAAAGTTGAAGTAAATTGTGTGGATAAAGAACTGCCTTTCATGAATTGCATTCAGGAAAAGACTAAAGCTCTTATCAACTCATATTGTAATTATAGCAAAGTGTGTCAATGCATAACAAGCAGTCATGCAATTTACTCAAGCACTCCATTCTGTGCACAATTGCCAGGAAATGTTCACCAAAGGGGATCTGCTGAGGTTTGAGTGATCTTATTCTAATACAGTTTTTCAGAATTGGTGAAACATTATTTTTGAAACCTTCCACCCTTTTCTCAAAGCTGTAAACACAAACCCCAAATCTCAAACTACATTCATTCAGAAAAACAAAACTGAACAGTCGCCTCAAAATAGTTGTGCCTATATGATCAAAACCAAACACTGTCTTCAGATCATCTCACAAAGCAGTCAAAATGAAAACACTACTGAGCAATGATTAGACACTACATCAAAAAATGGAAAACACAGTGTTCAGGGCAACTCATAGCTCCAGGTGAAATGTTCATTGTTTACAATACTGTAATTGCATTTTGCATCTAAAAAAAAAAAAAAAAAAAAAGATTCCATAACTCAGTGGATTTAACATTTACTGTAAATCCAGTAAACATAAAGTACTGAGAATGGGGGTTTGTGTTTACAGTTTTAAGAAAAGGGTGGAAGTTTAAAAATGTATTTTAACAATTGTGAAAATCTGTATACCGGAAAAGAAGGCATTTCAGTACAGTAAATGAGAAGTACATTGCAGTCTACAGCCTACAATGCACTCAAAATAGGTCACACTATCACTGATAGTTTCTGTCCATTGTTGGTATGAACCTGCACTGTTCAGCAACCTGTTTACCCTCTGAACTACTTATATTGGTTGTCATGATGGTAACATCGTTTGAAACAAGTGTGATACATTTTGAGGTGTGTTACAGTTTTTTTCAATCACTAACAAGCGCTTACCCATACAACTCTTAACACAGACTCGCACCTACAAAACACAATGGGCCAAATGTATAATTTTCTTCTCAAAAACACATTTTGTTACAGTTTTTTCTGAATGCTTAAACACATTTTTTGTAACTATGGCTTTTTTTGCAAAACTCTACACACAAATGGCAAAACCACTCACTGAGTTCGCAAAACTAAAAGCACAAACTCTGCTTTGCACTCAGTTTGCAATTTTGTAACACACACTTTGCACAACTGTAGGCACAATAGCTATTATTTACAGTATTTTGCCAACTCTCTGGCACACTTTCTCATGTGAAAACTGTTTTAGATAATTAGTTCACTTTGCAATCAGCCTAAGCACTATAAATAAGCCACAGGTAATGTACAATGGGTACAATGGAGTGAGCAGGAAGAGTGAGAAGAGAAAGAAATAGCCCTTTTACAGACAAAAAAACAGTCTACATGTGGGGATATTGTCATGTCAGGCCTGGATACGTCATTCCAGAATATATTTTTCCCGGTGCCTTGGACTAGGACATTGCATGTGATGTAGACAGAATTTTGAGAGAAATGACCCGATGTAGACTGATTTGTTTTGTCTCAGTGAAATGCTATTTTGTGTTTTGACTTGGAAAAACACACTTGTGTTTGTTTTGATGTGTGTAAATAAACACTAATACTTGAAGTTTGGATCCCTGTATGTTTACAGAACCATGACAAAAGTATGACCTCAAACTGACATAGTCTACCTTGTGCACAGAGAAAGCAAAAGCCAGATGTGTTTTTTATTCATACCATCAGTGTGTTGTTGGCACATTGTGTGCTTACTATTGTGATGGCTTGTGTTTACTGTTAGATACGAAAACAGCATTTTTACGAAGGTGTGAAGAGTTAAGCAAGGTGTGTTAGCTTTTGCAAGAGAACTACAATGTTTTGCTGATTGGGTGAGAGGTTTTGCCATTTGTGTGTAGAGTTTTGCAAAAAAAGCCATAGTTACAAAAAATGTGCTTAAGCAATCAGAAAAAACTGTAAATATATTACTAACACATCTTTCTCTGCACACACTAACTTTACCAAAAAACTGGAAATCTGACTCAAAATGAAATTATTCTGTCAAAGAATAACACTTGTTTTCACTTTACAAGGTACATGCAGTCAATCAAAGTACACCAGGTTTCAAAATACTGGCTATTGTTGACATAACAAAAACTGCATAGACTTTTATGTTTCAGTTTTACAGGTATTTGCATGGCATTTTTACACTAAATTTCTTTGTTGGGAACTGTATGTCTAGATGTTATGTACACATTCAAAAGCATTCCAGTAAAAAGCAAATCAGTTTTTTTTCCTTTATACTTACAGTGAACAAAATATCCATGAAACACACAAGAGCATTCTGAACAAAAAAACAACAGCAAAAAAGCCAGATAAAAAGGGGGGGGGGGAACTAAAAAAACACAAAATTACTGTATCTAATCTCTGCGATCTTCAGGGTTAGGCCACATGTTTTCATCAACATCACATTGATTACATGGTCAATGATAGTGGCACAAATTTCATTACTGATAACTGTTCTTGCAGCATTTGGAATGCCAGCACCACACATTCTTACACCTCTACCTTGCCCTCTCTTTGGGCCTGCTCTTCTCCCTGACCCTGCTCTTCTCACTGCTCCTGCACCTCACTGCACCTCTCACTGGGCCTGCTCTTCTCCCTGGGCCCCTTGCTCTTCCTCTTCCTCGTCCAGACATTACAGTGTTTGTCTTTTTCTTTTTCTGTTTCTACCTCAAAGTCCTCCTTTTACTGTATAAGTGTCAATGTAATAGAACAAATAACCCCTGCCACTGAGTCTAAGCCAGACTGGAATCAGCTGTGGTTGGCCCAATTTACCCAACATAAATCAGTTGTGTGTCAAATACAGTGATGCCAGTAACGCGTTACTTAGTAAAGCGTTAGTCTATTTTGACCACTTTTTTCGGTAACGAGTAATCTAACGCGCTACTATTTACAAACCAGTAATCAGATTAAAGTTACTTATCTAAGTTACTGTGCGTTACTATTTTTGTCATTTTCCTTCGTAAAAAGATATATTCTTTGCTTTCTTCTTGTCTTGGGGATTAATGTCATGTAGGCTATGCTCAAGTTTTCAGCATGAGGACTAATTCACGTGTAAAACCACGCAGCGACACAAACGTAAACAACAATGGAGGGAGAGAGAGAGATGCACATTTCATCAGTCATTACTTTGAGTTTGTGTCAGCTAAACCTGACAACATTACAGTTTTTTCTGAATGCTTAAACACATTTTTTGTAACTATGGCTTTTTTTGCAAAACTCTACACACAAATGGCAAAACCACTCACTGAGTTCGCAAAACTAAAAGCACAAACACTGCTTTGCACTCAGTTTGCAATTTTGTAACACACACTTTGCACAACTGTAGGCACAATGGCTATTATTTACACTATTTTGCCAACTCTCTGGCACACTTTCTCATGTGAAAATTGTTTTAGATAATTAGTTCACTCTGCAATCAGCCTAAGCACTATAAATAAGCCACAGGTAATGTACAATGGGTACAATGGAGTGAGCAGGAAGAGTGAGAAGAGAAAGAAATAGCCCTTTTACAGACAAAAAAACAGTCTACATGTGGGGATATTGTCATGTCAGGCCTGGATACGGCATTCCAGAATATATTTTTCCCGGTGCCTTGGACTAGGACATGTGATGTAGACAGAATTTTGAGAGAGACGACCCGATGTAGACTGATTTGTTTTGTCTCAGTGAAATGCTATTTTGTGTTTTGACTTGGAAAAACACACTTGTGTTTGTTTTGATGTGTGTAAATAAACACTACTGTAATACTTGAAGTTTGGATCCCTGTATGTTTACAGAACTATGACAAAAGTATGACCTCAAACTGACATAGTCTACCTTGTGCACAGAGAAAGCAAAAGCCAGATGTGTTTTATATTCATACCATCAGTGTGTTGTTGGCACATTGTGTGCTTACTATTGTGATGGCTTGTGTTTACTGTTAGATACGAAAACACCATTTTTACGAAGGTGTGAAGAGTTAAGCAAGGTGTGTTAGCTTTTGCAAGAGAACTACAATCTTTTGCTGATTGGGTGAGAGGTTTTGCCATTTGTGTGTAGAGTTTTGCAAAAAAAGCCATAGTTACAAAAAATGTGCCAAAAGTATACCCAATTGTCTCATAAGATTAAAATATAATGATAGTCTTGCACACTGCACTGTTTGTAACAGCGACTTTAGCATTGCTCACAGCGGGTTAAATGATTGCAAAAGACTTGTTGAGGTGAGTTTAACAAGTGTAATTTCATTTGCATATTACTCAGGCCTATACATGATGGCTAGTTGCCAAGGCTACATGAAAAAAAAAATCTACAAACAAATCTACATATGTTTATTCATATTAACAATTTCTATCAATAGGCCTTCCTTATTTGGTGTACTTAGACTTATACAAACATCTGAATTTCAGTACTGTAGGTTATGGGATGTCTGCTATACATTGCTGACATTACTGTTGCACTTCCAGTGTAGTGAGTATTGGCAAAACCGGTTATCATTTTTATGTTAAGGCGGTGGGGGTGTTGTTGGCAGCTGCTGAAAGTAACTAATAAAGTAACTTGTAATCTAACTTAGTTACTTTTAAAATCAAGTAATCAGTAAAGTAACTAAGTTACTTTTTAAAGGAGTAATCAGTAATCCGTAATCAGATTACTTTTTCAAGGTAACTGTGGCAACACTGGTCAAATATTAAATTGTTTGTTTATTATCAGCTGAGATATATTGTTTTTGAACTGATATCATTGCAGAAGCAGAGGTTTTTATACTGTATCTAAGGTTTGGAATATTGTCTTTGCTATTGTGGGATGTTGTGTGTTAACATTCGTAAATACTGCAAAAACAATCCATAATTTTGTTGGGAGGTATAGCTTGTTTGTTACAGTAAGAAAATGTAAGCATTGTGGAAATGTGTTCACTGACTGCATATCATGTGAAAACGACATGAAATGTGTGAATGGTATGGCCACAAAAGACCGATGCTGTGCTAATTGTATTTAGAGTTTTGAGAATGTGACAACTGGTTGGACAAACGCTTGTTAGCAACTGAAAAAACTGTAAACACATTTGTGCTTTCTTTGTGTTTACCTTTTGCCACTTGTGATTACCATTATGCATCACAAGTGCATCACAATGCAAAATGTGTTTTATCGCAAGATAATGTGTTTAGAGTTTTGCAAAAAGAGTATATGAGATCTGCAAATTGTGTTTTATATGTGAAAACTGTTTAAGGTTTTGCCAAAAGGGTGATTGATTCAAGAAATGTGTTTAGGCAACTGAGAATTTGTTTCAGAGAATAGAGTTTAGTGTTTTAGCAAGGATACAAGGATACAAGGAAGTTTATTGTCACATGCATATAGTTACTGGATGTAAGAAATGCAGTGAATGTATGTCTGGTGTCAGCCTATTTGTGCATAAGAAAGCTGGGGGAGGATTGGGATTGGGGGGGGGGGGGCACCAACAAGGAGCACCCAAGAGCAACAGGGGCAAGGAAAAACTCCCTTACTAAGGAAGAAACCTTGGGCAGATCCACGGCTCAAGGGGCTAACCCAACTGCCAGGGGTCTTGGTGTGTGTGTTGGGGGGATGACAAGGGAGATGAGATAGTTTGCTGTGTATGTGGGGAGAGGGCAGTGTGCAATATGTCATGAGACAATGTGCTGTGTGTTGGGGGGGGGGGCAGTGTACTCTAAGTATGTTGGGGATGTGTGTTGGAGAAGCTTCCTGATGAAATAATGTGCTGTGTATGTAGGGGAGAAGGGGGGGGGGGCAGTGTACTGCAAGTATGGTGAAGGGACTTACTATTGCAAGCAGAGTACTGTATGTATGATGTATGTGAGTGATGACAGTGAAGATGTGTGTGTGGGCGGGAGGGGAGTGGAGCAGTGACTGTGTGTGTGTGTAGTGTATGTGTGGGTAGGTGGGGGCAGTGTGCTGTAAGTATGTAGAGGATGTGTGTTGGAGAAGATCCTGAAGACAATGTGCTGTGTATGTAGGGAGGGGGGGAGGGGCAGTGTGCAGCAAGTATGTAGAGGAGGCTTACTGTAGCAAACAGTGTGCTGTATGTATGTGAGGTGATGACAGTGATGATGTCAGTGTGTGTGTTTTTTGTGTGTGTGTTGGGGATGGGGGTGGGGGGGCAGAAAGGCTAGGCAATCAAGGACACGGGTAGATAGATGGAGGAGAAATCAAAAATAATAAATAAAAAGTTCTATGGAGATGTGCAAAAGTTGGAGAAAGTCAGATATGTGTGTGTGTGTGTGTGTGTGTGTGTGTGTGTGTGTGTGTGTGTGTGTGTGTGTGTGTGTGTGTGTGTGTGTGTGGTGTGTGTGTGTGTGTGTGTTTTGACGTGTGATGAAATAAGAAAATAAATAACACAACTGTGGAAAAATTGTAATACAACACCAATTGCAACAGCAATGGATTGTCATGTTTTCGTAATCATGGATGGCAAGTATGCCAATCAAATTATGCCATCTTATCACTTAATGGGAAGAATTAATTAAAAGTATCTAAATTAACATCAGTCACATGTAGTCACAATATGCCCGGAAATCTCTAAAGGATCTGTGTTGATATCTCTATTTTATTCTTTGTTAATAATCCGTTGGGTAACTCCACATGCTACCCTTTAACACTCTCCTCCTCCACTGATCCCTTCAACAATAAACGCACGCTCTCTCCTGACCACCCCCAGGTCCATTAAAGGCCCCAGTGAGACCAAGGGGAGTGAGAGAGAGAGAGAGAGAGAGGGAAGGAGAGAGGGACGGAGAGAGGGAAAGAGAGAGAGAGAAGGAGAGAGGGAAAGAGAAGGAGAGAGGAAAAAGAGGGAGAGAGAAGGAGAGAGAGGAGAGAGAGAGGGAAAGAGAAGGAGACAGACAGAGACAGGGAAAGAGAGGGAGAGAGGAGAGAGGGGGAGAGAAGGTGCGAGGGAGAGAAAGAGAGTTGCAGTACTGGTGCAGAAACTCAGTTCTGTGGTCGCCTACTATTTTATTTTCTGATCTTGAGGTGCTGGGGCTTGATTGTCCGCATCGATCAGACCTCGGTGACCTCTGATTAGCTCCCAGCAGAACGAGGGGGGATTAATACACGGACAGCAGGATGAAATGCACACGCCTATCAGCTGGAGCGACGAAGGCAGGGAGGTGGTGGTGTTGGGGAAGAGAGAGAGACAGAGAGACAGAGAGAGCAAGAAACAGAGCAAGAAACAGGCAGATAGATTGAGAGAGAGACAAAAGACAGAGAGAGAGAGAGGGACAGAGAGAGCAAGAAACAGGCAGATAGATTGAGAGAGAGACAAAAGACAGAGAGAGAGAGTGGGACAGAGAGAGCAAGAAACAGGCAGATAGATTGAGAGAGAGACAAAAGACAGAGAGAGAGAGAGGGACAGATTAAGAACTCAGAGAGAGAGAGAGAGAGAACTACAGAGAGAGAGAGAGATTGGTCAGTCTTTGAGCAACACATTTATCAGCAAGACCACCAGCTGTGTCTCCAACAAAACTACACGAAGAACATCAACCACCCGGGCGTCAGGAGAAAAGAAAGACGAGGAGATGGAAAGTGACAATGAGAGGAAAGAAATGTCTATTCTGTGTTGGAAAAAAACGTCAGGACAGGGAACCAAAGAGACGTCCTATTTTCCAAAAGTTTACCTGAACACAGAATAATGATAAATATTCAGCCTTTGAACTATGACAAATAGCCTTGGGCTTGTTGTGCTAACTGATCAAAAATGCCCCAATATCTGACAGCTTCATTTCCATGTGCTGAGCCTGATACATATTTATCTTCCCATCTGTGGGGCGCGCGCATAAGCATAAATAAATTACTATGAAAAGGGGCCCTCTCTCTCTCCAACAGAAGCATATTTAAGCCACGGAAGGTGTTTTCGAACAGAATACACATGCTAATGTTGCCTGGGCCCTGACAGTGCTGCACAGTGATGAAAAACAACGCTGCAAGCGTTATTATTATTATTATTTCTTATACATTTTTTCGAGATTTTTTAAAGTTCACATCCTGCATAATAATAATAAGTCACAAATGGCTGCCTCTGAACCTATTGATGCCGTGGAAAATGAATAGCTGCTGAAGCGATATACAACTGGACCCAGTGCAGTTGCTGCATTAGGAGCAAAATTGTTTCGCAGCAGGAGGGGAGAGAAAGTGCCGGATATCAGTGAAAGTTCTGGGATGACACAGAGATGGGGGGTTTCACATTCGAGTGGAGTGTTTGTATATTGTTTTGTGCGTTGGACTCCTGGATATGATTGGGTGAGATATCAAATAAATGGGTGACCACAGGTGTGCCATGTATGCATACAGTATATACTTCCTCTCTCTCTCTCTTTCTCTCTCTCTCTCTCTCTTCCATCCAAATAATGTGATTCACTTCATCTCTCTCTCTCTTTCTTAAACAAAACATTTAAGATTTAAACATTCTATATTAGGGCTGCCCGGTGCAATCATAGCATTTGTTTTCTTTCGCCATCATGTCAGTGCCTGATGGACAGAACGCATTGATTCTAATGACCACCTCAGACATTTCATTCTCCAGTGCTTCCTTTACTCAATACCACACTGCAAGGCATATAACTATAGATAACATAAAAAAAAAAAAAAACTCCCTCACATCGTTTGCACTCTGGCGGTCTCCGAGCGGCAATAACAACAACTTTGGCACTTCGTCTTGGCTGAAGGGGCAGTGTCGGCTGTGTGACAGAGTGGACTACTGTTGCAGCTGGCCGGCCCCTCCTGGGATAAATCATAGGCAGGCTGTCAGGAGTGATGGACTCGAACCGAGCGTGGAGACTGATGGACAGCAGAACAAACACCCCGGTCAGGGGGCCCCCCCCCCAAGCCGAGGTGAGACGGACGTGGGCAGAGCAGCGGTCACCCTCACCTGGACACAGGGAGTTCAGTCCCTGGACGACAGCTGGTGTTTTGTGTTCAGTATATATATACAGCTCTGGAAACAATTGTCGAATGAGTTGACGGTCATATTCAAAATTAAGAACCAGTGCAAATTTGAATATGACGGTCCACTCATTTGAATGTCACTCAGCAACTGTAGGATGACATCAGACAAATGTGCAGTATATGTGTACACACAGACACACACAGTGGCTTGACATATGCTTGACTGTTGTTGCCTACTTAATGATATTAAAATATACTTTTTTAGAGTACATAATTAGTCAACACCTGTCCAATGTGGTTTGCATTAAGCATAATTAATCATTTATTGGACTATTACATTTCTTATTATCGTTGAATGTCATTCCTTAATTATTAATAACCAACTAGCTGGTCTCAACCTAAACATTCTGATCTATAATACAGATCAAAATAAAAAAGCTTATAGTTTAATATGATATTGTAATTAGGCTTTATAATACAGTAGGTTGTTAAATTATGGTTTGTGTGCTCTCACCTGAGCAGTGGTTAAGTGGAGACTTTGCCTGAGTATCATTTTGAGTAGAGAAACTCATTAATAGACACATTGGGTGATGTGATGTTCATTTTCCTCCTTCAGCCTTCAGTAATTATGTTTTGAGGTTTAGAAGAGGCAAAAAAGAACATTCATGCCTCCTGCTCTTCATTCAAGGTCAAACGCGTGTGAGAGAGGAAAAACAAACAAGATCGACAGACAGAGAGAGAGAGAGAGAGAGAGGTAGGGAGGGCGAGAGAGGGAGAGAGAGGGAGGTCTAAGATAAATCTAACCCGGGCTATTATGAGGTGGCTTTCTCAGGGCCTCCCTGGCGAATAAAGACAAATGGCTCTTGTTTATGCCAGGTTTGCCACGCCGCATATCCATTTCATGTGTGAGTCCCGTCTGCCAGCACTGCAAACTTCAAAAAGTGAAATAAACTGTAATGGAAAGGAAGCCTATTAGGAGACGAAGCACTTCCATAGTGCGGGCGAGCAATCCCATGGGCGCAGTTCTGAAATGACAATGCTGCCATCCGCTCTGACAAGGGTCCTTTATCAAGCCCAGCACACGCAAAAAAAAAAAGAATAAAAAAAAGAGAAAGAAAAAAAAAATCCTGTTTCCAATCACTTTGGTTCCACACCGTGTGAAAGAGAGAGAGGGAATGGAGAGAGGATGGAGAGAGAGATAGGAACAGAGAGAGGGGAAGAGAGAGGAGAGAGAGGGGAAGGTGTGAGAGAGAATCCATCCTTTCCCCTACTCACACGGTGCTCATTATTGATGTTGGGAGACCCGAGTAGATTTCACGAGCAGCGGCCGTCAAATTAAACGGAATTTACCTGTCAGTGCCGCAGAGACAGCAGAGAGAGAGAGAGAGAGAGAGAGAGAGAGAGAGAGACGGAGAGAAAGAGAGAGAGACAGAGAGAGAGAGAGAGATAGAGGGAGAAGAGGATAGTGAGTCGACTCGGAAGACGTCAGGGCCCTGGATAATAATTAAGGCAGCTCCGCTGGGAAATTCAGCCGCGCTACTTTGATTTAGAAAAGCCATGGCGTTTATTCTGAGGAGGTGGGAGGGGGGGGGGGGAGTACGCCCAATAATGTGTTTGAATGGAGAGAATGTGTGTATGAGTGCATGGGATGCTGCTGTGCCAGATTTCAGATATCAAACAGCCTTATATATTACAATCAATACTACATTTTTACAGTCTACCTTAAATATGCTTTTTCAACTGGGCAGAAACACACTTTTTATGACCAGACTGAATGGGGTTATAATTTATACGTATATTTATCTATATTTCAATACCCTTTTAATCTATGTTTTTTTCTATAAGTACGCTGTGTGTAAATGAAACTGGTGTCGTAGATCATTGCAAAGGGAGGGACAGACACTGTGAATTCCTTCCATGGTTCCTATGTTCAGCCGTCTAGTCAGAGGTGATAAAAGCCACTACCACTGTCCAAGGACATGTCCAACATGCAGTCCTCTCACGCGCCTGTGTGTGTCTGTGTTCATATAGACCCTTTCAACAATAAAAACAAAAACAATGCTTGAACGTTCTATTTGGGCCCCAATCTACTTCCTCTGCATTAAGATAACATATGGAATGTTAAAGTGGGGAAGTCTTGTGGGGCCAACTATGATGCTGATAATGGAACTCTCTTGAAAGGGTCCATAGAGAAGGTATGTGAAAACAGGCTACTGGACACTTTTGGTGAAGAACTGTCCTACTAAAATGGGATATTACCTTGCAGTAGGTCATATAGAAAACATACATTTACAGTACTTTGTATGAGCAGGGGGCAAAATTATTTTTGACAACACCTATAGAAGTAGCCTATAGAAACATAGACTATTAAAGTATATGACAATTAGGTAACACTTAACTTGAAGGTGTCTACATAAGAGTGACATGACACTGTCATAACTCTACCCTAACTTGTCATGACAAAAACCGAATTACACTTTACAGATGTGACAGAAACGTTTATTCTTGTTTATAATGTTTATGACAAGTTCATGGCAGTGTCATGTCACTCTTATGTCGATACCTTGAGGTAAAGTGTAACCGACTACTACAGACTTTTTTCATATGGGTATGTTTCCATTCCATAACACAGCCATCCCCAACATAAAGCACTACCCATCAGACCAGTATACCATCTCTCCATCCACTGCAGTTAGGGTAATATATTTAATATGACATCCCCTGGTTTACAATGATTAGTCTTCTTATGCATGTTCCAAACAACCAACACACAACTCTCTTCCTGGAACACCGTCTGTGAGGATTTCTGCCCTGGGCCATAAGCTCGGAGCCATGTTGGTGACACAGCTGTGAGTATAGCTAAGTGTCCCTATATTCATACTGCCAGGAGAGACAGAGAGGGACAGAGAAAAGGAGAGAATGTTCTGGAAAAAGGTTATTATATAGTGAGAGACAAATCTATCACTTCTCACTCTCTACAAAGAGGCAATTATGGTCTGTTTGATTTAATCAGTTTGTTTGTATTCAATTAGTTAACTTTTTTGTGAGTGTCAGATTAGTCCCAAATGAGCTACTGCAAGAATGTGTTTTCAACATTTATGAGGCTGTAATAACGTAAATTGAAATACAACTTTTTGGCGCACTGAGTGTCGGAGAGGGATGAGCACACAGTGTTGTGTAAGCAGACACGGAGATGTGTTTGCAAAAGCAAATACAGATACAAAATTGGTGCGCACGCACAAGTACACACACACACACACACTCAACTACCCAACTACACACACAGAGAGATAGAATGCATTTTTTTGCAGCACACGGTAGAATGACTCAGGAGTCACAAATTCACGCATCACAGACAGCATCTCTCTCTCTCTCTCTGTTTCTGTCTCATGCCACGCTGCATTATGATGGCGGTGGCGACGGATTTGTGAGTTTGCTCCGTGAGGCATGCCCAAGCCCAAGCCCTATGCACACACTGCAAAAACAACTGGAGAATAATCACAGTAATCCGCGCCTGATGTACAAAAATACATTTATTTGAAACAAGTTCAAAATGACAGATTTGTTTTGTTGTTTTTGTAACTGTAGAAATATTGAAATCAAGATTTAAAACAGAAACAGCAGTCATGACACATGCAGATTGGTGTAAATCAGGGCCCAATGGGAGGAGAGTGAAAGAAAGAGAAAAAAAAAGAAGAAAAAAAAACAGACAGTACAATGGTTTGCCCTTGGAGCACATTTTCAAAAAAAAAAAAAGCCTATCTCTTAGTCGCAAATTAATCTTCATATCAAGCTCCACCATCTTAATTTTGTGAACATTTTCAAGTTATAGTCAGATTGGTACAACATATGCTCTGAGCGATGCAATGAGAGCTTACTGAGCCGAAGCAAATTAAATCAGATAGGGGAAGGATGAACAAGCCAGATAACCACACTCAACTGTAACGGGGAAAAAGAAACGATATGGAGGGGGAGGGGGGGGGGGGGTGTCACAACAAGGGTGGGCGCCTTCCAGAAAATACTTCTATCACAGAACCGATGGCAGCTCAGTCAAAAGGGAAAATGGCAGATGAGAGAGAAAGAGAGATTTGGCATGGTAGCAGTTGGGCTAACCTATTAGCTTTGGCTAAAAAACACAGGAAAAGTGACAGTGACGTGATGCTGCATCCAATTAAATGAAATAAACCCTTTTGAATGATGGTGATTTGAGCATATGCCAGCCTATGTAAGACATTTTAATGCTAAATGTCTAAAGGGTGCAACATAATGATAGCATTCTCTTCAATGCAAGCAATCTTTACATGATGTTAGCGTGACATAAAGCTAGCCACGCCACTCACCCCATTGGCCCATGTAAAAAAAAATAGACCTAGAAACAACAAACAAGAGGAAACCAAATGACTCAGATGACTCGAGGCCTATTGTGGGAGAAAAAAAAAAAACAGACTAACACAAATCTCACAATCGACACAGTGATAGCCAGTTTCACTTGGACCGTGGTCATTTGAAAGTGGCATTTTCATGAGTGAGAGGACGAGGCTTGATGAGACTCATTGAGGTGGTGTGCTCGTGATGGGGGGGATGGACCCTTGGTCTGTGCACCTGGACGCTGACCTCAGCAGATTTACCACCGGTCAGCCACAAGAGGTCTCTGTTAATGAGCCTGTATTTTAACCTGACACCACAGCTTGTTGTCCTGCAAAAACGGCTGGATATCAGCACTTTTGAAGAAAAGTAAAAAAAAAAAAAAAAAAACACATTAAAATAAATAAATAAATAAGTAAACAATCCAAAAGATACCAAAAAGAAAAGTTAAGATCACGCTGATGTGCGTAAAAGAAGAAGAAAAAATGTGTGTCCTTTGGGGGGCTGAAGTGCAGTCGTTTGCTCTGTTTGCTTACACTAAATTTTAAGAGGCTCTGCAAAGCAACAGTTACGGCCCCGGCGGGACTCCTTCCAGTCCAGCTGGACAGATGAATTACATCTGGCCATATTTTTCCTTCATATATCGATAAGGATCCACAGTCACAGCGGCAGCTCCGTTTCTGCTGATGCCAACACCGGGCGCTTGTCTCTCTGTATCATCAGCAGAGATGTGCTCTGTTTACTTTTTCGAGATAGATAGATAGAGAGATAGAGAGAGAGAGAGAGAGATGCTCACCTTTTCCCCAAAACTAAGAGCGTGCGGCGAGAAGTGGCGCCAGCTGCTAATGGTGAGGGCAGAGATAAGGCCGACTGCCCGCTATCCCCTATCCCCTCCCTATCGCCTCGGTCCAGCTTGAGCTGAGGCGGGCTTGGGCAGTGAATCCCAAAAGTCTTTGAGGGCCCTGGCACCCTGGCATCATTCCTAAGTCCAAAAACGACAAGCACTGCTGACAGTGAGGAACAGGTGTGTGTGTGTGTGTGTGTGTGTGTGGGAGGGGGTATTGGTATTGGGGCGAGATGCTGGCTTCAAAGGGTAAACTACTGGGTTTGTGGCAGGTGGAGTTGAGAAATGTTGTTTGAAAATGCAAAGCATTTAACTATGCATTTTGTTTAAGTCTCCCCACCCCAAAATAAATATTTATAAATAGGGCCTATGTGTTGTGTAACAGGACAGTTCCAAAATGTTACTAATCTTATAGTTAAATGCATTGCAATAGACATTACATCATGAATCATTTCAAAACGTGAACAAAACGTATATATAGAATATTTAAAAAAAAAAACTAAACAAGAAAAAGAAATATGAATGATAAAAAATAACTATTTACAGCACTTATCTACAACACTGAAATCAAGTCCTCTGAAATAACATGCACAAGTCAAGGACCTCTTAAAAACCACTAAAATGATTTAGAATTTGTAAGCAATGTTTAGATTCTCAACACACTTTAAATGTAAAAGAGACTATGGCCAGGTCTACTGTCTTCCTGATCCTATTTACATTACAGCCAAGTAAAGATGAAGTCATATAGTATTTGCTGTATATACAGAGAAATAGAATGATCTAGAATGATCTATAATACAGTTCAATGCTGTTTATCAGTAGACCAATGACTGATACAATTAGGCTGAACACAAAAAGCTGCAAAATAATATATTGTATAAAATATTCCAATAAATATCAGAATATTTTACAATATTTAATGATATACCCAAAGAATACTTGAACAGGATAGGGAAAAAAAAAAGATAAATTCTTAGCGGACTATGTATGAGCTCTGAATTCAACTGGTATCACTGTAATGGCAAAATGTGGTGTTATGTGGATAAAGGCATTATCTTTTATAAGGCTTCCACTTAATATTTAGACATAAGCTGTAAACTATGTCCACACAAGCAGTACAAATTAGATCAACCAAAAATTATAAACACTTTTGCAAATCAAGCAAATATACAATGCTTACATTAGTTTCAGTCCGAACCTTATATGAAAAGTGATTATCGCTACGGACATACAGCACGCTGAGAAAGAGAAGCCATTACAGGATAATGGACTAAAAGGGGGAAACATAGGAACACAAGAGAGTCGACAAGTCTTGAGATGCACCTCTGCAACAAAACAAAAATGTTCTATGTCTGACTAGAAAGACATTAGCTCCGTTTTAACACGTTGGATCAAAATCTGTCAAACACACCCGCAGGCTGAGAGTCAAGAGAGGCATTCATTTATAGAGCCAAAGAAACAAAACGAACCAAAAAAAAATAAAAAAAATAATGACTAAAATGTCTAATGTTGTTTGGAGACATTCACTCACTCTTCATTTTCTCCCCAGAATGTCACACCGTGATGACAGGTATGATTACCACCAATGTTATTTTTAAGCAGGTTAAGTCAACTTGTTTCGACTTGGTATTAATCTTAGCGATCAGAGTGATGTCATATAACAATGTGCTCTTTATCTCTCCCTCTCTGGTTACAAACAACTGGGGCCTACAAGAGAAAAGCACTAACAACTATTTGACTGATTGCCAGAGCACTTGGTCTTTCGCATATGACGCTCATCCTCATGGCAGGTTCACAAAGCCTTTGTTTCTCCGCAAGCATTTGCATAACTTGTTTAGCTTTGACCCCTCTTTCCATGGCTCAACTGATAATTAATATGGAAATGAGAGACCACCCCCCCTCCCCTCCCCACAAAATCGCTGTCATGTTTTAAAAATAGTAAACGTTCACATGAGGCTTTTCAAAATGTGGAGTTAAAGGTGACGGTGGCTAATGTGGAGAGTTTTAGGAGCAGCAGCTGAGTCGAGGCCAACTGCACAACCAAAACAATCACGAAACTTCAACAAAGTAAACAAATAACCAGTGATGTCCTTGATGTACATGAACCTGCTTGGAACCTATGGAACACCTAGAGCTTCCTCGTTTGCTCTTACGTACTTTCTAACGGACTTAAACAACACAGAGTGTACAATTGGGACGAAGGGGACATTTCCATGTTGAGAAGAAGCACTACAGTATGGAGATTTACACCCTCTGAGCTCAGAGCCATTAGTCATGGCCACATGTTTAATCAAATCACACTGCCCCCCCCCCCCCCCCCCCCCATTCTCTTCTGTATCACCTAAGTCCTCAACAACGGGTTCAGTTCTTTTAACTGTATGTCTTTTTTTTTTGTATTTTTTTAATGGTTGTTCTTTGAATCTGCCGCGTACATCTTAACAAATGGGACATCCATGCAGATCGGTAGAAATGAGCGCCTTAGAAAAGTATTAACATGATGGTTTTGGGGGGCGGGGGGGGGGGGGGGGGGTTACAAAAGGAAACCAGGGGGTCCCTCATGAATGGCGTCTCCTCCTTGCGTGCAGACCTCGGTGACGCTGACAGATTTTCTTTTACACACTCGTACAGTTTGGAATCTCCCTTGTGCTTTCGCAGGTGTTCGCCATGCCCCCTGTGAAGGTGACAGAAAAAAAGGGTGCGTTTGGTACAACTCTAATGATTTTCATTAAATCTTTAAAAATTGTCACAGAGGTGGGGAGAATTTAGGTAATACTTCACTTGAGACCAGTTTAATGAGACTGACATGATCTTGTCATTAACATGACATGGCAGATGTCATAATGTTGTGTTACCATTATCAGTATTTGTCATGACAACTCTCTGAATTTTACATGCCATCACAGGTTAATGTCACTTATCACACAACAACGTCACTTGTTATTCAGCGGTCACAGCATCTTCCAGTCATGACAATGGTCGAGTCTAGCAATATAGGAGACTGATTGCTATAACTACTTATGACAGCATATGACATGCGGCCTTACAAAAGTTACGACATGGTTATGTTAGTCTCGTGAATGGCGGTTAGGGGTTCGTGTAACACGTGACCAGAATTTGTAGATACGACGTCGTCACCTCTGCCCAAGTCACCGCGGCAGCAACGATGAGCTGGAGTTCCGAGCTTACGTTTGACACGGCACTCCAGCTCCTTCTCCATGAGCTCCTTCTGCGTGGGGAACTCGCTGAGGGTGATCTTGGGCGCCGTTTCGCTCTGCCCCACCGTGTTGATCATCTCCTGTTCCTTCTCGTGGTTCACCTCGGCGTAGATGTTGATCCACGGGATTTTTCTGGAGGGAGGGGGGGGAGGTTAAATGGTCAAGAGATAAATGGACTTCATTTGAATAGCACTTTTGCAGTTCTTTGCTCCGAAAGCACTCAAAGCGCTTTACAATTTCATGCAGCACATTCACACAACCATACACGCACGCGCACACACACACACACGCACACGCGCACACATACACACACAGATGGGAAAGGCTGCCATGCAAGGCGACAACCTGCACATTACACTTTTGGGGTTCAGAGTCTCTGCTCAGGGACACTTTGAGTGGGTCAGGTGGAGCTGGGCTCCAGCTAGACAACCTTCCCCATGACTGGGTGCCAAATGACCCCTTCACTGGGAGAGTCCATGTGTCCACACTGACCCTCAGTCGTCACGGTGATGTGGACCTAACAATGGGGAAGATGCGATGTACTACGTGTGTTTGCTATCTACATTCTTGCTTTGCTGTCCCTGTTGCATTATTTGCCTCTGTTAGTCTGGTTAGTCTGCACTAACCATAAAAGCACAAGCAAGCCATCTAGATATGATTATGGATTCAGGACATTTCCCCATGTATAACAAACCTCTATCATACTGTACCCGGGAAAATAAAGCATGCATTTAAGATATAAATATAATATAAATATATAATACTGCTGGCAGTATAAAAGCTTAGTGGAAACTGCTGGAAAAGCTTAATGAAGGTACAATGTTTTGCATTCCTATTTATATTTGTGATGGGAAATTCATGTTTTACCCTATTACGGAGACACTCTTCTATTCAATTGCAATTTAAATTGGAATTAATTGCTTTGTTTTGTCAAGTGTGACATTTCAATAAATATGCTTCCTCTTTAAATTAATGGAGAAAAACCCATATCCATTATTGATGATAACTTCAACATTTCTCCACATCCTTTTCCGTGTGAATTATTTTGAGCCCAAATAAATAATTCAGATACTTACTAACAGTTTTCCAGTGGAGGTACTCCAACAGCATATTAAACAATTTAATGATACTTTTCAACACTTTTTCAGCAAATGCTTTTTCCAGGTTCACTTGCCTCATGCATATTAAACCCTACACAACATTTAAAACCAGTGACTGCGTAGGGGAGAAAAGAGAAAAGAAAAAAAAAACGACGAAATACGAAACTCTCAACAAAAAGTTATTGTGTGCACATCCCACCTTCTGGCAGGTGGGACTACCAACAATTCTTTAGACTCCCATATATTTAATGTACAAAAGGCCTTTTGTACATTAAATATATGGGAGTCTAAAGCAGTGTTGTGGACATTATATATTTTTTCACTAGGATACGAAACTTCAAGATGTCTCTTAGGTCATATTGCTTTCTTCGTGGTAAGACTCGGACACAAGATGGGTGAGTATCGCATGCTCTTTGACAGAGCTCGCTCAATGTGAGTGTGTGTTTGAACGATCTGAGGTGCTCAGGGAAGCACTTACCTTTTGAATTTATAGATGAGAAAGACGGCTAAACCCAGGAACACCACGGAGAGAAGCATGAGCATCGCAGAGCTACTGTGTCTCGGGCTCGAGTCTACAAGCGGTGCTGAAAGAAAGAAAGGAAGAGACAGAGAGAGAGAGAAATAAAGGAAGAGAGATGAAAGAGAAAGAAAGAAATAATAAAAGAAAGAGAGAAAGAAAGACAGAGGAAGAAAGAGAGAGAGAAATAAAGAGTACAATTACATCATTAGAACTATTGCCTCACCTTAGCAGACTTCAATACTGTAACAAACTTATAACAAACCTGTTAAAGATTTCTTTTTTTTGCGCATAAAAAAACAAAGTATTTGAAATGAAGCTTAAATGATCATGTGATAAAGATCTTGCACCACTTGTGCCATGCTTGGCTAATACCGGTGTCCTTGAAACAGCTTTGTGTAGGCCTACAACAACATGAGCACTCTGAGCGTGACAGTTGGTACCCCCACATACCACATTTTTACATATCTCTCTTCCTGACATGACCCCGTGACGAGTTTGCTTTTGAAAAACTCCCGATTGCCGGTGTTTATTAGTGATATGGAAATGCAGAGTAATGATAGTTCACTATGCCTCTGCCAAGCTTTTAATATCAGAAGTTTAGGGGGCCTTGCTAGCGTGAAATTGCTATTTCAAATGGATGCATCTTTAAACTCCACGCCATCTGTTGGAAATAAGCTACCAATTTCCAGCGTCAGATCTATGATCATATTTTTTTCCCCCTCCCTTCTTTGAAGAGTATGAATACAAACACAGACAGAAAACAGAAGCTCTGATCAACATGTTTTAACTACCACTCACTCACACATGCTTGGCGAATTCACCACGCCCCAAACACGACAAGTATAGTCATATATATTTTCGAGAGAGAGAGAGAAAACGACACAAAACAAAATGTCAGAACTAACTAACACACGCGTCTGCAGTTACTTGTGTTGTGTGCCCCCCCCCCCCCACACTTCCCCCACACCTCCTTTTCGTGTCTCTCAGGAACCTTTGAGAGGCAGCTCTCTGAAGACGATGACCTTTTTGCGGTGCTGTTGCTCCGAGGCTCTGCAGACCTTTTCGCGAGCGCTGGGGCAGGGGCAGGGCTAACGTTAGCGCTAGCGATGGCGTCAGCATGCGAGCGGGAGAGTGACAGAGGCCACATGCTGCCACCGCAGGTGACCGGGTGAAGCCAAAGGGTGTGTGTGTGTGGGGGGGGGGGGGGGGTGCCACCTCCACCACCTCCCCCCACACACCTTATCATCCCCGAACCTTTTACAACAGCCACCGATTCGCTCAGTCTCTCTCAATGTATGATATTTAGCCAAGGCACTATTCCACACCCAAACACACACACACACACACGCACACACACACACACACACACACACACACATACACACACACACGCACACACATATAAATGGAGCTTGTGTCGCTATTGGAGCCTGGAGCAATGGCCACGAAAAAAAAGCTCCACAAAAAGTCCACCATTTGAATGTTTGAAAATGCAACCCACTATATACCCCCACACACCCCCACCCCACTGCTTCCCCCTACAGGCATGGACCCATAGCTCCCAGACCATCACGCAACGTGACAGCCAACAATTACTTCATTTCAATGGAGAGGAGAAAAAAAGCATGCCTTTTTTCCCCAAGGCCACTAATCTCTGTAAGCACAGCCACAAGCACACTCACCCCTGTCGAGGAGGAATTCATTTCTTGGATTTGGCCTTTTTATTCCTTGCTCCGCAAAATTGAAAGAGTGGATTTAGTTGGGTGCAGCTAATTTTTCCATTCATTGTTCGTCTTGCCAGGCTCATAAACATAACAGGAGTGTGTTTTGTGTGTGTGTGTGTGTGTGTGTGTGTGTGTGTGTGTGTGTGTGTGTGTGTGTGTAAGAATGAATGTGTGGCTGTGTATATCTGTGTGTATCTCTGTGTCTGTGAGAAAAAGAGAGAAAGAGTGTGTCTGTGTGTGTTTGTGAGAGCATGTGTGTGTGTGTGTGTGTGTGTGTGTGTGTGTGTGTGTGTGTGTGTGTGTGTGTGTGTGTGTGAGAGAGCATGTGTGTGTGTGTGTGTGTGTGTGTGTGTGTGTGTGTGTGTGTGTTTGTGGGCTGTCATCTTCTCCGCCTGATATGTCACAGCACTAACAGACCTCTGGTGTCTCAAGGACTAAATAATCAAGCTTAATTACCCCCAAGCAAAAGATTCCTCACAGTAGCACCACTAGTCGGGACATCGAGCAGATGTTACCCTCTTCTCATGAAAAACAAAGCATCGCAACAGTCTGTGCCGCAAATTACTCCTTCCAGAATGTTCTCCATGGCGTTGGAAAAAAAAAGACATGGTGACATATAGCACAATTTAGACCATATTTAGAAAAGAAGACTTTTGGTTTATTTTTTAAAAACTATGATGATCGTTCAAGCTCTTGTGCAGACGCGTTGTTGTCATAGCGCCATATGTTTCCCCTACATCTGACATGTTCGGAGATGGAGAGGACTTACCCAAGGTTAATTGTGTGATGTAAACAATGATGCGAGAACCGGGCTTCAGCTCAAACTCCACCAGGTTCTGGTTCAAGGCGCTGACAAGGACCTCTGAAATCTAAACACAGACACACACACAGACACACACACACACACACACACACACACACACACACACACACACACACACAGTCATTTACATATCTACATGCTAAACACAAAAAAGCACATTACATTACATTGTGTCCAGAGGTGAACAGTTTGAAGGTGGCCCATAGTACAAGTTGTGTATGGCCCTGTTAGAGCTACAGCAGTTCATCTAGAGCAGCATTAGTGAGCAAGTAGCAGATTTGGGGCAGCCGTGGCCTGCTGGTTAGCACTTCAGACCTGTAACCGGAGGGTTGCCGGAGGGAACCCCGACCAGTAGGAACGGCTGAAGTGCCCTTGAGCAAGGCACCTACATGTAACCCCTCACTGCTCCCCCAAGCGCCGCTGTAGCAGGCAGCTCACTGTGTCTGGATTAGTGTGTGCTTCACCTCACTACGTGTTCACAGTGTGCTGAGTGTGTTTCACTAATTCACGGATTGGGATAAATGCAGGGACCAAATTTCCCTCACGTAATCAGAAGAGTATATATACTTATACTATACAGTTCTAGTCAAGTGTTTGTAGCTTAACTGGGAGACGGGTCTAACAAGATAGATAGATAGATAGATAGATAGATAGATAGATAGATACAGTACTTTATTGATCCCCAAGGGGAAATTCAAGACAAACATCATAGGTTCAACCAGGGGCGCCTTAATACCACCCGAGGCCCCTGGGCTATATGTTTTTTAAGCCCCCCCCCCCCCCCCCCCCAACCGCAAATATCAATTATGATTAAATGATACCCGGCCCGCGATCTGCCCCGCCTATTTACATAGCGTGCGCTTTTGGTTAATAACATGCAGTGTAGCCTATTGAGCCTATGTAAAACCTTTACATAAACAGGAACAGAAAGTCCTCGAATTACGTCAGCCCATGACATCGCTTATCAAAAAGCTAGCCTACTGCACGAAAACAAGCGTTGAACTTTTACAACACTGGCTGTATGCTTAAAAGTTAAAGTTAAAAGATGGGTACACATATGGACGTTTAAAAGCTTTTCAAAAGTGCATGTGTTTGTCGTGTCGGGGGGTTCCCGAGGAGTTTTTTTGAAATTCTGTCTACTTAACACACCAGTTTAACGCAGTTTGGGAGGGACAGAAATAGGCTACTAGCCTACAGAACAAGCTGGCTCATGTGACGTGAACATGAATTATCACTACAGTACATGACATCTCCCGTTAACAATGGAGAAAACATAACATACAAACTTAGCTGTTGGTGAACGGAGATGCAGATCACTAATTCATTTCTTTGCGCCACAGGCCATGTTCTGTGTTCACTCCAATGAGACACGTGAAATACATGTTTTTAAAGCCGTTTCATTTCCAGGCTATTTGCTAAGATATTTAGGCTACCTGCTATGCCTTCTGTTTTCATGGACAGTTACAGGAATCCACGTCATTCGTTTGTCGTTGCTTCAATCCTACCCACGTTATCTCCAGAGTTTGTATTATAAGTTTGTCAGTCTGTTTCAGACTCTCCTCTAGCTCCTCTACACCCGTTGGGATTTATTGCGTTTTGTTACATGTTGTTACACTTTAGAATTGGAGAAGACAAAGGGGGCCTCTGCATGGATGTAGCCTAATTGTAGAGCAGTACGATGTGCTCAATTATTTAGGCTAGCTCCAGAGTAGGCTAATGACGCCGCAAATACGGACACGACGTTTATTATTATTTATTATCATTATTATTATTAGGAGGCCCCTCATTGGTCGAGGCCCCTGGGCTGAAGCCCAGGTAAGCCCCTGCATTAAGGCGCCAGTGGGTTCAACACCCCCAGAGTTCAACTGGCAACAATACAAATGTGTAGGTCACTTTGGATAAATGTGTGCTAAATCAATGGATGTGAATTGTCAATTATTACAATGGACATTCAAACAAAAATGGATCTGGCCGATCTTGTGACCTCTGACCTGCTCTAGCTCTTCCTCGTTCTCTTTCCGGCCCTTGGACTGGTTCTTGCTGGGAAGGAGGAACAGCTCGGCAGCAGTTGGAATTCCAGGAAACACCGCGACCAGGAGCTGTTTTTCCGGAACATCAGCAATCTGTGAAAGCAACAACAACTCTACATCAGGCAATTTGATGTGGGGCACGCCTAGATTTATTGCTAATATGCGGACAACTCGGAGAAACGTGTTTTGCATTTCCAATGGGTAGTTATAGCGCGCCGACACATTTGCAGATATGTTAGGATCCACTCAGGCAGCTTAATTGGTACTTGAACATGACACTGAGGCATGACATGAATTTATTTGACAGCAGCAGGATGTATAGGTAGGATGGACAAGAGTGAGAGAGAGAGAGAGAGAGAAAGAGAGTGGGTGTGAGAAAGAGAGAGAGAGAGAGAGAGAGAGAGAGAGAGAGAGAGAGCGCTAGAAAGAAACACTGCTTAAATACCCTGGGATAGATTCAGATCCATTAGAGCTTGACATAGTGTCAGATGTTGGTTCAAACAATGTCTAACGTCAGCTCCTATGTGTAGCCCTGTCGAGAGAGGCGCCGTGAACACTCTCCCTGCCTCGGCACCTTTAAAAAATATCATGTAATGGGCGCTCGGGCAACAGGAAATGAGAAGAGGAGGAAAACCCCATTAGACCAAACCTCACGGGCTTCATCCAGTTCTTCAACTCAGCGCACACACACAACAACATACCTGGGGGCAAGTAATGGACGTCCTCTAACAGCTGAACGTGTGGGGGAAAAAAAAACAAAATCATATTTTCCCTTTCCTTCTCCCTTTGAAACTACTTTTGAAAGGTTATTTCCTTCCCCCCTCCCGTTAATGGGAAAATTAAACCAACCGGAGAGAAAACACTGTGGCCTAGATATGGTGTACTAATGGCTTTTCAGGGTCCACTTGACTAAGACTTTTTCAAAATGGCGTTCAGTCTTTGGCCTGGTGGTGGAAGTAGTTGCGATCGGCTCCTTTCGTGAGCGTGCCACAGAGTAACATCGATTCTGGCTGAAATGAGTGTTTGAGTAGCAAAGTGGGGAATAAATAGAGAGAATAAGAGGCCTCGATATAAGAGTCAGAGAGAGAAATAGAGAGATGAATGGAGAAAGAAGAGAGAGATGGAGAGAGAGAGATAGAATAAAATACCTGGATATAAGAGCCAGAAAGAAAGAGAGAGCGAAAGAAAGAGAGAGCGAGAGAGAGAGAGAGAGAGAGAGAGAGAGAGAGAGATGGAGAGAGGATGCAGTGGGCCTTTGCGGAAATCAATACACTTAGATGGTCCATGTTTGTCCTCAGCGCAGTAAAGACCAAATAGCCTACTGCCTGAATGCTTCGCGGCATCGTCCATTTATTCCCCCTTTTTCCCTTCACCCTCCTTCTCCCTCATTCAGGCTTCATGTACAAGCCCAGCTGAGGCCAGCCAGCCCCGCTGTGATCGCATTTGCAGCACGACGTTAGCATCCATTTTAGACGACGGTCTTCTTTATTTCTTTATTCATACAGCCTTTAACGTGACCTCTGCTCTTTCTGTGATTGCCTCTGGACAAACACCATTTCATCCAGACTTCTTGTTGATGTTGTTGTTGTTGTTGTTGTTGGTATATTCTTGTTGTGCGCAGGTTCCAAGGGAATTCGAGTCTATCACTCACTGAATGCCTGGGAGAAAGGCTCGCTCCAGAAAGAAAGAAAGGACTCGTGCTGGAGCTGTTAAGATGCTATTTCACAATGGCTGGGCTTCCCATACTTTTTATTACACCTTGAAGTGACCAGGGCCTAAAAAAAAAAAAAAACCCCACACAAAACAACATCCCTAAGTGACCTGAAAGGATGCCTCTACTTTCACGAAAAAAAAAATAAATAAAAAAGAAAAAGCAGTGGCGTTCCCCCTCCGGCTTTAGCATGGAGATGGAGGACAGCTCAAGTGTGGGGCCACCAGAGAGATCATTGGGCGGGTGATATGACGTTACCCTGGAGGAGGAAATGCAGTGAGAATCCTCCAGTGAGAGCTTCCCGAGCTCCCGAGCGTTGGGAACAGAGGAGTTAGCTTTGAAGCTAACCCCACTATTAGGAGGAGCTTTCCCCCCCCCCGACGGCATGCCTCACCCCACACTGTCCGCGTGGGCAACTATCAAAGGAGCACGGTGGCGTGAAAGAGTGAGTGAGAGACAGACAGAGAAGGGGAGAGAGAGAGAGAGAGAGAGAGATAGAGGTGGATATACCCACACTGCTGAGAGAATAAGGCGGATGTGTTTGAAGTATTAATATCTAGATTACTGTTTTTATTTTTTATGTTCAATAGTTACTAGTTTAATAGTTATTACTCTGTTGTTCCTAACTGTCATACCACTCTGTAACTATCACTTTGATAGAATACTCTGTTATATCACTCTGTTATTCCTAACTATTCCTAACTATCTATCACTCTGTTATCACTCTGTTGTTCCTAACTATGCTGTTATACCACTCTGTTATTTCTAACTATCTATCACTCTGTTATCACTCTGTTGTTCCTAACTATGCTGTTATACCACTCTGTTATTTCTAACTATCTATCACTCTGTTATCACTCTGTTATTCCTAACTATGCTGTTATACCACTCTGTTATTTCTAACTATCTATCACTCTGTTATCACTCTGTTATTCCTAACTATGCTGTTATACCACTCTGTTATTTCTAACTATCACTCTATTAGATTACTCTGTTATATCACTCTTGCTATCCCTAACTATTACTCTATATCACTCTTATATATCCAAACTAGCTTTGGTACTGTATCAGAAACAGTGATGCTGAGATTTTGTCTGTACTTTTCTCAGCCAGAGCTCAACCTGTATTGGATTGTATTTATTTATTTATTTATTTATTTATTTATTTATTTATTTATTTAGTATCTATCTATTTCTTGCGATGAGGGCTTGAGAAGAAAGGAGCGATTGGGAGGGTGTGGCGGCTGGAAAGCACAGTGATTGCTGACAAAGTCATCTTCCTCTTGAGATGTGAGAGCTGAAGCTGAGGCTCTGACTCTGGTATTTAAAGCCAGTGCAATTTGCTGAAAGAAAGAAAGGCTTTTCAGGCTGTTGCAACAGCTCACTGTCACCTAGACCAGATCATACACATGAAGATAGAGAGAGAGAGAGAGAGAGAGAGAGAGAGAGAGAGAGAGAGAGAGAGAGACTGTGTCTGAGACTGAGTCTGTGTGTGTGTGTGTGTGTGTGTGTGTGTGTGTGTGTGTGTGTGTGTGTGTGTGTGTGTGTGTGTGTGTGTGTGTGTGGGCAGGGGTGGATTGTGGTGTGTGTGAGGGTCATCTTTTCAGCACTGTAAGTAATTAACTCCTTGAGAAGGACCTGTAGGAGACAGCCTTCACATTCTCCACTCCTTGGTAAGGGCCATTCAATTTAACTGTGTGTGTGTGTGTGTGTGTGTGTGTGTGTGTGTGTGTGTCTGTGCGTCTGTGTGTGTGTGTGTGTGTGTCTGTCTATACTATCTATGGGAGAAAGCCTTGACCTGAGCTCTGACAAGCATCGGACCAGCCCGGCCATTAAATCTGAGGTGTAGACGACAAGTTACGTGTTCCTATAGGGGACATGCAGTATCAGACTGGAGGAGTGAATCAAAATAGACTGATAGAAAGAAAGAAAGAAAGAAAGAAAGAAAGAAAGAAAGAAAGAAAAACAGAAAGGGCCCTATCTTCCTATCTTGGCAATCAGAAGTGGATAGTCAGAGAAGCAAAGTTTATAGACATTAAAGGCATGGCCAGTCCATATTCACTAATTTAATGACATGATTTTGTTTAATCAAACGTCGGGCACTTGGCGCAAAAAGGCGGTTCTTATGTTTCTTAATCAGTCAAAGGTGTGTTTTTGAACATCCTTTAAACCAATGAGAATGACATTCCCTTTAACAGCAAGCAGCGGTACTTCAAACAGCCCATCAGTATTTTGATAGTCAGTGGCGCATTTGAAGGAATCTGCTTGCACGCGAGATTTCGCCTATTATTTGAGCTCATAGGCAAAGTGAAACTAACTTCACCGTGGTCAATGACAAAACAGTTGTAAACAGTTAATTACTTTCACTATTGACTGACAAGGGGTTACCATCGAATACATAGCCTGAAAAAGGTTTAATAAATGTGGAGCGCATGGCGAAGAAATCACTCACTTTACTGAGTGTAAGATAAGAATCAGCCTTGCTTCATGCTTTGCCCCACCTTGTGTCGGGTGCACGATAGGGCCCAAAAGAAAGAAAGGAAGGCAGAAAAAAGTACAAAAATAAAATAGAATGCTATGCATGCCGTGGTCTCAAAATAACCCATTAGTAATCACTGTCCTGTCGTGGTGGAGACAAGAACATTCCACCTGTGATAATGAATCACCAGGCAACCAATCCCCACCTTCCCCTAGCTTTGAAATCCAAAAATAGAGAGATAGAGATGACAGAGAGAGAGAGAGAGGGAGAGAGAGAGAGAGAAGAATAAAAAGGGAGCAGATGAGAGTGGTGGAAATGAGAGAAAGTGGAATGTGGAAGGCAGCAGGGAGACATTCGCAGACGGAAAGAGGGAGAGAGAGCGAGAGAGAGAGAGAGAGAGAGAGAGCGGAAGACAACTCGGAAAAAGAGAGAGAGAGAGATAGAAGTGAACGGGGGAGGAGAAATCCACACTCACTTGCAGTAGAGCCTTCTTAATTACCCTGCCAACGTCCTGTCTCCACTCGGGGATGTCAGGGTTGACCTCGTCCAGATTAGGGGAGAAAGATAAAAGTAACGATTTGAAGAATTCTGTCAAAAAAGAGAGCAAGAGAGGCGAGAGAGAGTTAAAGAGAGTGCAAGAGAAGAGGAGGAGGAGGAGATAGAGAGAGAGAGAGAGAGAGAGAGAGAGAGAGAGAGAGAGAGAGAGAGAGAGAGAGAGAGAGAGAGAGAGAGAGAGAGAGAGAGAGAGAGAGAAAGAACAGGAATGTGAACAAGCTTTTAATATGCCTTGTTGTATAAGAGGCATATACTGCACCATCCTCCCTCCGCTACTCATTTCTTCTATCTGAGCCCGGGCTGTGCTGCCGCTGTGCTGCTGGAGATACAGTATCATTACAGGGCCCGAGCAGACAGGGTTATCAGATATCGCAAACGGCACAGCCCGCAGACTTTTTAGCTAAACGTTCCGCGGCCCGCTAACACATTGGCACTTCCTACTGTAGCTGGAGCTGTAAAATTATTGCGATGGGAAACCGGGCCTTCTGCCGATGCTATCCACCCCCCCCCCCCCCCCCCCCAACACACACACACACACACACCCTTCACCCCCCTCCACTCCCCCAAAATCATTTCATTTCCCTCAGCGGGGAGGAACAAACAGAAACCATGGAGGCGAAGCTATAAGGTGAAAAATAAATGTTATCGCAGAGCCGAGACATTATTTAACGCCGGGCCGACGCCACTGGGCCGCAAACAAAACAAAACAAAAACAAAAACAAACAAACAAACAAACGACGGAAAATGGAGTTCTCTGCCGCAGCTGCTCACCTTGCACGGCGATGGTCTTGGTGTCCTGCAGGATGGAGTTGGCCGAGGACACCTGCACGGTGACCATGTGCATGCCCTCGCTGGTGAAGGTGTGGGAGATGCTGCCGTCCAGCGTCACAATGGGCTGCCGTGCGGAGGAACGCAAAACAATCATATAAATATGAAAAGGAAAACAAACCTTTGAAAGTTGCAATTGAAATGGCACCCTAGTGAGAGCCCTTTTATCTACCTGCTTTTATTTGTTTAACAAACAGTTTTACTCAAAGGGTAAAAACAGAGCAGAGACAAAATACACATTTTCTTCAGTCTGACTGGTGCCTGGGTGTCACACTCATTACCGACTGTACTGTCAGCATCTCGCTCTGCCAGTTGAGCTACAATCTCATATGTGCATAAGTCAGTGTGATGATGTGCTTTGGTAGGTTTTATTGTTGTGGTGGTGGGCCATGGAAAGAGTAACGGAAACAAACAACAAAAAAGATGGCGGCATTAAAGCGCGCTTGTTTGGATCATAGATATTAGAAAGCTAGATACCGCATTGTCTGTCGAGTTCCATTTGGCTGCATCGTAAATGCGGCCGCCATATTGCTGGGTGCAGCACCTTTACTGTCTATGGGCAACACTTGCCGGCAATCACAGACACCTGTCTGATTTCCAGTCAGAGTCACATGCTCCTCCATTGGCCTCCAGTGACTGTTGCCCCCACCAAGATGGCGTTGCTATTTATGTACGTTCTGGAGCCTGTACCTAGTTTTCTAATATCTATGGGTAAGATTAGCTATATTTCCCCCTCTGCTGGAGAAGTTGCTATTTGAAATGCTATTTCAAACTGTGGAAAAAAGTAACGATAAAGCACATGGATTTGTTTACAAGCTTGCGAAACGGTTAGCATAAGTTCAGCAGAATAATGTGGATGTTACAAGGTAAGAAACACGATTTAAAACAAGTTTCTTGTTTCTCTCTTACTAGGACGGTAGTCCCAATGTAGCAAGGTTGGTTTTCCGTCTAAACGGGTTTATTAAGTTGAAATAGTTGCCAAGTTCCCATTTAAAGGAGAAATCCAACGAGTTTTTACATAGCCAGGCAGCAACAGCGCTACACTCTAGGGGCTCACGGACATGCTCCCAGAGTGTAGCGCTGTAGCTGCCTGGCTCTGTTACCTGCTGGCTGAAGCAACTCGAGCTAGGTTGAACCCTATTGTTTTAGAGTTTTTTCGTACCGACAATACTCGGTGACCTCGAGAAACGGAGATCTATGTGAAAACTCGTCAGATTTCTCCTATATGAGGTGCTTCTCCTTGCTCACCTCGGAACTATTACCGAGCCACCAGAAGTAGGTGAGTGTCCGGGATTGGCTGGGCCCGACAACTGCGGTCAGGTTCACCTCCTTGTTCCGGATGACCACGAACGGAGCCAGCAGCTGGACATGCTCCACAGCACCTGCAGATAGGAGAACGAGGCAAAATGGCTCTTTGTCCGGACTGCTTTGGGAGAACAATGGTGAATGGCACCGGCTCACTATCCTGCTGCACACACAAAGGTAACTAGGCAACTGATTTAACAGACACTTTTTTTTTTTATCCAAAGCAAAACAGACGAGAAACCCCAGTGGTTTGGGAATCAAATGTCGGCCAATAATGTGTCACGCAGCAACACGTGACAAATCCCTTTCGAATCTCTCTTGAGTCTTGAGGTATGCCGATGATGAGCACAGCCAGGCATAGAGATCAGGGAGGGAAAACTGATGGGGGGACTAGCGTTTCATATGTGGTGTATGGTTGTCTGTATGTGGTGTGTGTGTGTGTGTGTGTGTGTGTGTGTGTGTGTGTGTGTGTGTGTGTGTGTGTGTGTGCGTTTGCGTGTGCGCGCTAGTGCATAAGACAGGGAGAAAATCACATAATCTATGGGAGAGGGCTGTACTGTGTGTGTGCTATGCAGAAGCCCTCTCTGCCGGGAGCTGGGTTGCCAGACGGGTGAGTGTGGAGCAGACGAGGGCCCGTTGATGCTCATCCACTTTAGCCAGAACTAATCCCTCAGCTCACAGATATTGAGGGGAGGGCGTTCTGTGGAGTGTGTGTGTGTGTGTGTGTGTGTGTGTGTGTGTTCTCTGTGTGTGCATCATGTGTATGTATCTGAATGTGTGAGTGAGTGAATGTGAGTAATTGAGTATGTACAAAATTAGTGTTTGGTGTGTGTGTGTATGTGTGTGTGTGTGTGTGTGTGTGTGTGTGTGTCTCCCTCTTGTGTGAGTGCCTAAAATGTTTTTTTTTTCTTGGCAAGGGTACTCTTTATATTTGTGCCTGGCGGACCACTTAAATGAATCACCCGCACTCTGTTACTTAGCTCTCCGCTTTTCTCTGAGGAAAAAAAAAAATCCTGCCAATCAAAAACTGCATTGATTGTGATTTTTTTTAGCACAGGGCAGCACAACAACTAAATTGGACAAAGTGCTTGGCTCTATCTACAGAGGAAGACACAATGAAGTTTCCTGACGCATGACTGAAACAAGTCGGCTTCTTTGTTGTTTCGTACAATTTTGTCAATCACACATTCACACCTCACATACCGAGTGAACATAAAAAGAGGGCGAACTATGTTTGGTGGGAAACTAATGATTAAGGTTACTTCCTCGTTTCTTAAACGGGGTGACTAAAACATTTCTGATGGAAAATTCCATTTGAACTGAAGTTGGAGGGAGACAGTGGGAAAGTTTTCAAGTGACCGGCAGTAGTCGACAAGCACAAGGGGAAGTAGAAGAAGAAGACATTTATTTCTCATTGCAAAGGGGCCTTGGTGCCTAAAGATCCTAAGCCAATTTGATGCAACTCATCTTGACAAGAAAAAAAAAAGATCATACGAGTCTGAGAGAGATTTGTCTGACAGGGTAAATTAAGGATGTCCGGGTGTGTAAAAGTTTGAAAGTAGAATCTCATGTTTTGAAAAAAAAAATCAGCTTAGAAAAAACTACGTCTGTGTACTTCTGAAGTCCACCTAGGATGTTTCCCTCCCATTTTGTTTTGCTAAAATGGCACTGGATTAATTTGTGTGACGGACATAGGCAATGACATCCCATCCACACAGAGCTTCCAGGAAAAAATCTCTTAACAACAGATGGTTGGAATCATTCTGGTGTGGTTGCGCATCATTCTGCTTGCATGCCAAAAAACACTAAAATTGACATTTTTGGCGAGAGACTGCATCCTCTTTATTATATTTTATCCACCTGTAATCAATTTGGTGGGCGAAGTAAGAAGGGACGATCCAAAAAAAAAAGACACATCTCTAGATGGAGGGACACAGTTTGAGATGAGAAATATATCTGTAGCTACATATACAGGAAAGGAATTGGAGACAGAAGAGAGAGAGGAGAGGGAGAGAGAAAGAGTGGGAGATAGTTAAAACATGAGAGGTGAAGACAGAGAGAAAGGAGAGAGAGAATGAGAGCCAACAAGATGGACAGACGTAAAGTTAAAGAATGGAGAGACCTGGGGAAGACAGTGAGAAACGTGAAGATAGAGGAGAGGGTGATAGAGAGAGGTGGAGGATGAAAAGAGGGATGGATGGGAAGAAAGAAACTGGAGAAATGTAGAAAAGAGGACGAGGAGACGAAAACAGCCCAAAGACTAAAACAGGATTACTGTGGAGGCAGAGCTGGAGAATCAGGATGACAAGATGTCAACCGAGAATTTACACGGTCTATCTGGCATGTCCACAAAGGTAAAGGTTTTTTGGGGTTTTTTGGACAAATTATTACAGAATCAAATAATTTAGTGAAGAATAATCATATTTCCAATCACTTGGACTGCACTTGGGCCTTGTTAAAGCAACACCAAAGAGTTTTTTGTACCTTAAAATAATGTTTCCAAAATTGTTTCAGTGGTTCATCAACTCGTAACAGGGTGAACGGCACTTCTGCATTCGCTTTGCGGCCCTCTATCGGCTATAATCGCACTATGTAAGTTTGCCAGATCGGGTAGCAGAACTGTAGTTCGATGGAATGCAAATTTGACTTGCATGATGTCGCAATACATCATACTTTCATAAAACCGTGCAACATATTCTACCTTGTCTGTGGACATCGTTATTTGCAAAGCCGGAGCTGGATAAACAAATAGCGTGCGTGCGACAAAGGAAAAGTTCTTTGGTGTTGCTTTAATTCCCAGCTGACGACATGGTACCTGGCTCCACGGTGGTGTTGTGGGTAGTGGTGGGTACATACACGTAACGTGCAGGTAGAGAGAGGTGCTATCGGCACCCATCTCGTTCTCCGCCAGCGCTGTGACGCGGAAGATTCCGGCACTGCGGTACATGTGCTTGATGCCCTCCTCAGCCCAGGTGAGGTTGGAGTAGGACACGGCCGTGCCGTCGCCGAAGTCCAGCTGGATGTGTGTCCGCATCGAGTCTCCCTGGCGACAAGAACACAGTGGGCCCTAATTTAAATGGTGGCCGAAATACAAAGTCAAAAGTATAATGGAAGCTAAATGTATTTGCTAATTTACCTTAAGTGTATGCACTTTGTTCATCGAGAGACTTTACTATTTTGACATCTTGTAATTTAGAGCACAATATCTCTTTGTATGAATGACTTTGTAATTCTGATTAGATTATGAAACTTGAAGGCAAGAAGGTCATAATCAAAAAAACAACACAAATCTCTAACACCCAAGATGATATCCGTTGTAGTAGCAATCGAGTATCTTGGATCACTGAAACATGCAGTTTACATCCAACGGTCCTGAATTCTGTTCAACAATGCCTCCCTACATTTAAAGAGCAGACCTCCTGGCTTTTGTAGTCCACTGCAGTGTCTGGTACATTTGCGCATGTATCCAGTACAGTCATTTCTTAATGCCTGCGCTCAGTGGGGTGCACCAGCAAGTTAAATGACCAAATATCATTAGGTAGATCGGAGAGCATATCTGAAGCTGCAAAGTATGTCCAATTGTTTATCATTTTTATTCAAAAATGGAAATCATTGTAAGTTAATGCCTATTTGTAAGAAAAGGGAAAAAAATGTGTTTTGCCTGTTGATTTCCAATGAGGCACTACTAGATCAAATGAATTTGCATTATTTTTGAAATTACAATGGCAAAAATCTAATATCTGTAAAAGAAACACTTCTACCAACCTACCAATTCAAACAGTTTACCGTGTATTCATCAGAAAGATGTATGAGGTCATGAAGCAGACATTGCATTTCCAAATATACAGTTTAAAAGAAACGTATACATACTGTATATGGTGCTTATATCCGCACTGCTTAGACCAAGATTTGACCCCTCATTATTGCAAGCTGTACTCACAAGCCAGTTATCCACCCCAGCACTTCTCAGTAATTCTAAATGCTAATTTGGCTTAGCGGAAATCATTTACAGTGTGTTAACACTTGCTAAGCAACTCTGAGCTAACGCTAGCAGGGTTCCCTCTCAGCAGCGACCATTGAGCATTAGCTAATGCTAATAGAGCGACCAGCTGCTGCCACCGTTGCCTCAGATTCCCTTTCCCAGAAGCAAGCCTGATGTGCCGGATGTGTTGCATAATGTATGCAGTCGCTGGGGAGCGTCAACAAACAGAGTGGGATGCAGGTGTTGCACAGTCCACGGGCCATTGAAGTTAGCATGCTCAAACACACACACACACACACAGACACACACACTGTCACAAGTGTTACACCTACTCACACAGAGGTACTTCCTGTGAGTGTCATGGATGCCCATGGATTCACACATGAACACACACACACACACACACACACACACACACACACACACACACACACACACACACACTAATTACCGTAAAAACATAGTTAAAACACACACACACACACCTCAGAGGGAGTTCACACGTTGTGCAGGGTTACGAACACAAAACCCCCATTAATGTATGCATGGGCCCGTCCCTCCCCATCTCTGCCCGAGTCTCCTCCACACCTCCCCACCCCCCTCCCCTCTGCTCTCGCTGGGCACAGCTGCTGCTGTCAGGCCCGTGATGCCACTCCAGCTGCTTCCACCACCACCCTCCACCTCCACCTCCACCCACCGCAGCTCCAGAATCCAGGCTTATTCCCCGTGCTCTGGGGTCAGGCTTAATCCCCGCTCTCCCCGTAGCAGAACACTCAGGGTGGGGGGGGTCTGTCTGTGCCAGTGCATTAGCAGGGAAAGGGGCCGCAACGGGAATAATAACTGGGAAATATCGGTGTTTATGTTTACCCACTACCACACACACACACACAAACAAATAAATCCACATACACACACACACACACATTCATTCTTTTTCCCCATCCTCTTTACCTTAAACATTCACAAACATTGACACACACACACTCACACACATTCACAGACACAAACACCAAAACACAGAAATACATACATACTCATACAGTCAAAGACACAGACATACAGACACACACACACACACACACAGTCTTTCATCCAGCAGCAAGCTGCTCGTGGGGCTTTGGTTCTGTCCCTGTGCGGCTCTGAGCAGCTGCTGTTTGCTGCTGCAGGTGGCTTCTGGGAGATTTCATGGCACTTTACCTGGAAAATTAGGACTCAAGCGACTCCACAACGACCAGACAGAGAAATCATGTGTGTGTGTGTGTGTGTGTGTGTGTTTGTGTGTGTGTGAGAGAGAGAGAGAGAAAGTATGTGTGAGAGAGAGAATGAGAGTAAGAAAGACAAAGAGAGAGAGAGAGAGAGAAAAATAGAGGGAAAGAGAGAGAGGGAAAGGCCCTTTTGTGAGCGTTTAGGTCGTTGTGCAAGTCTGTTCCTCTACCTAAGTGTGTAAGAGACGGTTTTCTTTAAGTGTGTAAGTGTGTAATATTATAAGGGTGTAAGTGTGTAACTGTGTAAGTGTGTAAGGGCCCTATTTCGCTATATAAAACGTATGGTCACTGGCAAATAGCTTAGGGGTTTCTCCAGTCCACATTGGGGGTGGTTTTGTTATTAAATGTTATCAAACGTCGGACACCTGGCACAAAAAGGCGGTTCTTATGTTTCTTAATCAGTCAGGGGTGTGTTTTGGGTGTAACATCCTAAACCAATGAAAATTACATCTGTCATTGCCTTTAAAGGTTGTATCAGCGATAGCGGGGATATGTCACTTCTGTTTATGTTCAAAACAGAGAGCTAGCTCAATACTCCCTCCCCCTCTCTCCCGTGCAATTAAAACTCTCCTAAGCACGCATCTCGTCGTTTATTGGTTGAAACACTTTATTTTGCCTTTGAGTAGTTGGCAACACTTGTTGGTAGCAATTGTTTTTGTGTACAGATCTCGGAACCTAGGCTGCCTACAGAGACGCGTTTTTTTGACGGCCTGCTTATGGGGCAGGCAGCTAGCGGATCGTTAGGAAAGATTAGATGAATGTGATCATTTGTGTTTGGGCCTTTTTTGGGCCTGAAATCGCTGATACAACCTTTAACAGTAAGCAGTGCAACTTCAAACAGTGCATCTGTATTTTGATAGTCAGCGGTGCATTTGAAGGAATCTGCTTGTACGCGACACCGTATGGAACATATAGCCTACACGCATCTGCACTCGTCTATTATTTGAACTCATTGGCAAAGTGAAACTAACTTCACCGTAAGGAATGTGTGTGTGACAGTGTATGGATCCGTTTATGCAGTGGAAGACTGCATGAAGCTATCAGTGCATAAAGACTGCATAATGCTATAACTAAGTCCATGAGCACGGATGTCATCTAGTGCTTGTATCTCATCCCCTTTCCTCTCTTCTCTTTCTGTCTCTCCCTTTATCTCTCTACTTCTCTCTCTCTCTCACTCTCTTTGTTTACGTTTTCCTCTCCACATGTCTTCGCTCACTGAGCTACCGGGGGACCTCTGATTTCCTGGACCAGGCTCTGCCCCCCCCCCCCACGCTGGTTAAATGTCACCGCTTTTGTGTGGCGTTACCTCCGACCCGGTATGCTCCGTACCTCTGCTTTGGACACAAAAACACCCAGCTGCGTTTTTCTTTCTTTTTTCTTCTTTTTCTTCCGCGACAGCGCCATCTTTTCAGGCTCTGAAGAAGACTCTGGCACCGAAAACCCCCCAACCCCACTCGTTGGAGTGTGTCCTGATTGTCAGATTGGGAACTCTGAAGGGCTAACAGCAGGGGGCCGCATTTCAAGTCATAGAGGCCACCCTGACAAGCCAGTGAACACTGCCTGCTTGCAGGACTGAAGAGGAGTCTTTTCCACAGGGTGTCGGCGTCATGTCGTGGCCTTTATTGAAATATATCCTTTAGTTTATATATCTTTTATGTAGTATCTTTATTCTGTGTAATATCATTGTTTTGTGAAACTGAATTCTGTAGTATGTTCAGTGTGGGAAAGGAAGACTGGTTTAAGGAAAGAGCAGGTCTGGCAGAAAATGGCATAGATAAGGTTTGGTGACAGGAAATGTAAGCAAAACCTAAAGAATGGCACAACCTAAAGAATGTAGGAATAACAGGATGAGAGGGCAAAGGTGAAGTACCATATATTACTTGGTCAGTTATCTGTAAACATAGAGGGTGCTGTCTGGGATGACTTGAAGGGGTATAAAGGCTGGACAACAGCCAGAGGATGTTAGCTCACTTTGCTCACTTAGCTCACTGCTCACTGCTCACTTTGCTTAGCTTAGCTTTCACTTACTTGCTTTCTTCACTAATGCTCCGGAGTGCATTAAAGCCATCATCTGCAGTATACATCCATGGTGTGTGGACTTCTTTTGAGTTTGTATTATTTAATGTGGATTTTGACACCACATAATTGGCGAGAACCAGCCAGGAGTTGGAAAGGACAATATTTAAGTATCATCTCAGGGTCCGGGGTTTGGTCAGGGGAGAAGCTGATGCGCAACTTAAAATAAGGTGAGCAACTTTGCTTAATAGCAGCTAGTCTCCTCTGATCAGGCTGTACACTGAGTTATGAATACTTGTCTAAAACGTCCTCCAGTCAAAGAATCTTGCTAAAACAAAGACCAAGGGATTAATACTGCAGATTATGGTAAGCATTTGTGTGTACACTAATGTAAACAAAAGTTCTGCATGTGGAGAACTAGGCAAATTCCTGCATGTGGAGGAATACTATAGCCATATCAAAGAAGTTTTGCATGAGGAAAACTTAAAGTTCTGCATGAGGAGAACTGACTCAATTCCTGCATGAGAAGGAATGAGAGAGATAAAAGTAACAGTTTTGCATGTGAAAAACTGAAAGGTCTGCATGTGAAGACCAGGTCTGCATGTGAAGACCTCATTTCCTGCATGTGGAGGAAATAATATACTAACAAGTTGAGTACAGCTGATATCTGCTATCAGGTCTGAATAAGTTGAAGTTGAAACACTCCAAGAGTGAGTGGACATGTTGTGTAAAAGTTGTGAATGTAAAGCTAAAAGAGAATACAAAGAAGTGTTGAATGGAAGTATAATAGATTTTTAGTATATGTTGCTGGTAGAATTAGAAGTCCATGGCAGAGCATTGGTAAAAGACGTCATATATTTGTATAACTTGTGATTAAGGAGAAGAGGCTGTGTGTGTGTGTGTGTGTGTGTGTGTGTGTGATACCAGGCAGAGGAGCTGCTGGTTGAAATAGGAAAAGGTGGGGGCTTGTGTAAACAGAGCAAATGCTGGGGACAAAGGATGTAGGTCTGAGATGGTTAAGGAATGTTGAACTGGGAAATATTGGAAAATATTTCACTTTGAAAGATGTTTGGGGAATGTTTAATACTGCAAAGTGTTGGGTTGAATGTTTTGGTCTTCCATGATCGATCAAGATATTAGAAATGGTTGATAATGAGAATGTGGTAGTGGGAAAATGGTTTTGAAAGGTTGGTAACGCCAGAACAGAATGGTTCTGAATTTCAGTGGGCAGTTGTCTGCAGAAGTGGAGTGCTGCTTGCTGAGAATATAATATTGCCATAATAGATGGTCAAGGTAAAAGAGGAATAGTTTCATTGCTTGACACTGGGGCTATCATAGTCACTTTGACCTTTTAAAAATTGAATTTGCAATAATGAGAGATACAGATACAGTTCTGCTAGTTTTTGATTTTCTTTAAAATACTCTACAGTTCTAGGTTAAAAGATTTTCATGATACTGGATAAAGGCAAATTATATTAGTGTTTACATACTTTAGTCATACAGTATAGCTTACGTGCATAAATAATTCACTAATGTAATAGTCAAATAATGTATAGTGTATAGGTTGGTTAAGCTAGTCTCTTTAGGTTTCTGTTATGTTTAAAAGGTCATTTCATGTTAGCATTGTTTATAATAAGATTATTATTACAAGTTAAAGAGAGCTTGTGGGAAAAATCACATCTGTGCTATGCTGTGGATGAGTAGGCCTACTGACAGATGCATAAGTAGGCCCATCATGGTTAAATATGGAGTTTTAAGATCCAGGATTTGGGATGAACGCTGATGGTGGTTCCAGGTGTTGGAAAAGTGTTGTTGTGTCCAGTGTTGATGAAAAGACTAAGATATATTATGTATAAGTAGTAGTATGTTGGCAATTGATAGGTTATATTAATGGTAGCCTACTAATGATATATTTATTAGCTTATCAGTAGGTGGTAGGTTCAACTGTTAAATTAGCATTGTTAAGGATATGATAATCATGATAGTAGTATTAATAATAGGTCTAAATTAAATAGCTTAGCTATTAGCATGACTAGGCTAGGTTAGCATAGTATTATTAGGCTCAGATAGCTGTTGGCATTATTAGGCTAAAGCTGGGTCAGCAACTGGCATTACTACACTGGATAGCAGTATTGAAGTTAATTTGGTTCATGGTAACATTGTTGAAGCGTAGGTATGCTACCCATACATCAGAAGACTTTAGATAGATTTTAGAAAGATTTTGTGATGGATTATAGTTCATGGAGCACCACAGTGTTATTGGGGAAAATAATTGAATTTAAGACTCCTTTGGATAATGTTCTAGACATATATAGGAACTCAGTAAGGTTTATCAATAACTCATATTACAGTTATATGTTTGGTGTATTGTGGTATGTGTGTCACGAGTATGAGTGACATCCTACCTTGTGGTGTTATGGGTGATAATATACAATAAGATCAGGTATTGTTTCCATGTACATTTACAGTTAGGTGACTGTTTAGCTCTGAAGAGGTGGTTTGGGCAAGGTCATTTGGTTATAGAGCTGTCCTGCTATGTGGAAAAGGTTTATGGCTATAGCTATGGTTATAGCCTTCCCACATAGTCCTGTTTTTGTTAAGAGTTGGAAAAGGGGTTTTGTATTGTTCACATCACGGGTTGCATAAGCCAAGATCAACTGACATATGATAATAATCAAAAAAATGGTTAATATTTGAAATAAGGTGACACTGAAAAAGACTGACTCTGACTGACTTAAAACGTTTTGGATTACTATTTTATATTTAACAATCTAGATGATGGGGATATTGATGGTTTCAGAAGATCTCTGGGGATATTTAGTTTCTACCTGTCAAATGGTTTGAAGAATCATATGGTATAAGGCAGCAATTGTTGTTAGCACTGAGGGGTTATTTGATGGAAACTGGTGCTAAGCTGTTTGGCCCTATAGAGTATAATTTGTTATTTACATAGCTATATTATAATTTAGATAATACTGTTATAATTAAGTGGTTATAGGGTTATATGGGGTGTTAGTTAATTTGCTGTTGGGGGTTTTAAGGGGGCTCAGTACAGAGGGAACTGAGTAGTGACTCCCTTAGTAAAAATGAGTTTGTGAAATGTACTGTGGGTATATTTATTTCTAACTAAGAATATGCATAGCTTAAACTTTTTGTGTAAAAATCATAGAAATGGGAAATTGATTTGTACTTGGTATACATAAAGAGTTTTAAGTATATCTAGCCTACACTTATGCTTAGATTTATACTTAGAGATTGTATATGTAGTATAGTATATTTATACTGAAGGAAAGGTTTAAGGATACTTATTTACCTATAGCTAGAGGTTGGATAGATAGATGGATGCTTTATTGATCCCCAAGGGGAAATTTAAGAATGAATGTTGAATGTTGAGAGGAGGTATGATAAGGTATGATAAAGTTAATTTCATAAAATTCATTTAGTAAATGTTAATATTACACTTTTGATAAAGTTACAGTGCTAAAGGATATAAAAATACATGGAGACAACTGGGGAATTATACTTCAATGGCTTAAGTGATAAATTAACTGGAAGTATGTTTTGGTAGTGAGGAATGGCATAATATATTAGACCATTCACTGTGGAATGCAGCATATGGACAGTAAGAGCCTCAAAGGTATAGAATTATATAAGATAATTACTCTAGTAATGTTTAGAGAAATTGGGTAAGCTGACTAATGGTAAAGGGAATGCCATGGTCAACCAAGTAAGTATGGAAATGTGATAGTCACCTATAAGGTAATAAGTAGTGTTACAGAAACCCCAGGCTAAAATAAAATGACTTAGTGTAAAGTGGACTCCCCCATTCTGATAGTTAAAGAGACCAAAAGGGATCAGTTATTAAACAGTACAATGAAAAAGTGTTGCAGAAAAGTGGTTGAGAGAATGAGGAAATATACAGATTTATGGCTTATACAAGAATTAATGGATTTAGCACTGTTACTAAGATCAGGGATTACATAAAATTGACAATAGTAGAGCTATAAGAAGAATAGGTCAGTCACAGTGGAAATAGTAGGAGAAAGAGGTATTTAAAATGCTCAAAAACATCTTGACATCGTGATAGATTAATACAATAGGAGATAAGAGGCAGAAGTAAGGAGATGACTTGGGAGTGAGTGACCATAAATGTAGGAATAATAATAGATGCAGATGTTATAGGAAGATATAAGGGATAAAATGTACAGTTAATGGTAAATTACAAAAGGGCAAGGTAAAGTAGATGATAGATAGAGAGTAATCTAGTAAATACTACAATCTGCCTGCAGCGTGAGTTCCTCATCCCCTCCAGCTAAACAGTAAATGTAATGCTGCCTCTTATATCTAAGGGGGGAAAGGCTCATTACCAGCCGTGTGAGGACATGCTGATGTGCAGGGGTTCATCCAAGAACTCCCTGTCCTGACTGAGTTCGGAGCAAGTTCAGCACAACAGTGCTGAGCATGGACAAACTGAAAAGAGATAAGGACTCTGAGGCCTTTGTTAAGGCAACAGGGGCAAGCTGGAGAGCAAAGAGGGAACTTGGAAGTGCAATGGAAGCGCTTGCAGCATCAAAAAGACAATACAGGCACCTACAGTAGGGTGGCCTAAGGCTTCAAGTCTGGGAAAACCAGTAGCAGCACCATCCTCAACACTATGGCAGTAGGAGCAACCATCACAGGTGTTCCAAAACCTGTCAGTCTACTGGCCTATGGATACCTATTATAGTAGGCACAGTCCAGCCCATGGCAGCCACAATCTCCATGTCAGTGGGGGTGGAGATTCAGACAAGATGGGAATAACTAAGGCAGAGTGAGAGGAAATTACGGAGGAGGCATCATGCGAGAATGGACATCTGAAGCAAGACAATCATTAGTTTGTTTTGACTGTCAAAAAAAGTGGACAAAAGAAACAGGACAGGGAGAGGGAGGAGACACCCAGGCACTGAAGGATGAGCCCAACGAGCATGCCTTCCTCTTCCCTTGTGAAATAGTATAGTTTTAAGGAGGCCTAGTGAATTCTACAAGAGAAGGTTTATACCAGTACTATCAAAGGGAGTTGATGAGGACACCATGCTGAGGGACTATCTTATGGGTAAGCCCACCTGATACCCAACGATGCCCAGACTAGGTAGAGAGAAGGTAGTTAAGAGATCTCAGGGTAAGTAGGTAAATACTTTGTTAAGCAAATTTAAAGTATGATTTACTCTTATTCTTACCTTTATTATATTTTGATTGTTATTTTGAATAAAAGTGATTACCATTTAATTAATTGTAAATGCAAATGTTTTAATCAAATTAAGTGACAAAGTGATAGCACTGCTATTTTTAATGTCAAATGACACTCCATTAATTTTTCAGGATAGGTGGTGGTGTAAGTAGGTAAGACTAACTTGATTATGTCATAGGGACTGTTACATATTAAAATATTACCTCTAGATCATGGGAGTTCCCTAGTGGTCACTCACACTCAACAAGTCTAAGGAATAGAATTATTTGCTTTAATGGGAAAAATAAAGTTTGTAGGAATATTAAAATGATATAATATCTGCTTTACATGTAACTAATGTGACGCCAAAAGATCTTACGTATTATACTATGACATTTGATAAAGAAAGCAATAGATAAAACAAAGAAAGCAGAGAAATAGGATTGATGAATAAGAAAATAGAACTAGGATTTACTAATAGTTTAGATAGCCTAGATAAAGTATAGGGTTAGAAGAGGTAAGCGTAGTTTTTGAAGAATAAAACATTACAAAAGTCTATGACATGCAGAGAAATTTGAAGTAAGGTATGTTGAAGAAATTATGAGATTACTGTATGTCCTAGAACAGCTAATTAATATAGCTTACATAATAACCAGTCTTAAAGTAGTATCCCAAATTGACAATAAGTAAAATAACATTTCTTATAGGGAAATTTGTTTAGTCTTTATGCAAAAAGAGAATAGATGGAATTAGGATCGATCATCATAAGTCATTGTCAGAAGATTAAAATGTTTTATTATTTCAGAAATAGAAAAGCTGGTGGAAAGCTGTTGGTCTTCATGGAAGGAATGGAGGTCCACCAACTCTATTATGTTAATCACAGTAACAAAGGGGGGCGAACCCCTGGTATAATGTTAAATTGTATGATTTGTTACATTTGTTACCTTGGGTTAAAGATTTTTTATAATTTTCACTGTCATTATTTGATTAATGTTTTATTTGAATGTCCCTTTGGAGAAAAGAGTCTGCTAAGTCCCATAAACTGTAACTCTAATGGTTAGTGGCATTTATATGATACTAACCAGATACTTTCCCAACAGATACTTGATATGGTGCTTTCCTTTGCGCATATTTGGGATCTATGCGCAAGGGGGGAGTAGTAAAGAGGAATATTTTTAGAGGAATATTTTTATTGAAGGATTTTTGAGTTTCATAGTTACAGGAAGTTATTGATGATAGTCTAACAAAGGTCATGTGTATAGTCATAATATCAGGAAAAGTGATAGTGTTGTCTAAACCATTAGGACACATATAGGTCCCAGAAGGATCATAAAAACACTTAGTTATTGATTACATTGATATGATAAAAATAAGAAACTTTGGTAGTGGTTTGTAGGGGTTTTCAGATAATAAGGGCAAATGACATGTTAAAAGGGAGAATTGGTAAAATTTATGCCTCAACAGATTTAACTGGTTTGATGCCTTACACATTGCTTCAATGCAAATAAGGTCACAATAAAACCAGAGTAATCACTTTTTGCATTAAAGATAAAAGCTGAGAGGTCCATCAGAGGCCCACCTTTGGATCAGCTCCGAGGACAAATTAGAAATGATATGGAATAATTGTCATTCATTCACAGAACAATTTATAAGCAGGAAAAAGGACTTTCGGAAGGACCTACAGGAAAAGAGTCAACAACCTACAGTGTACTGCCTGGGGACAGAAATGGTCCTGGCAGTGGTGGGTATAGTGTTTTTGGCATGTATGCTCCTGTTCCCCTGTTGATTGTAGACTTCCAGGCAAGGACTCCAGTGAGGAAGGGGGGACATTGTCCCAGCAACATCTGCCCTGATAACAAACAGGGAATGGACAGAAAACTGCAGAGATCCCAGTCCATGACATACCACCAAACCACCAGGAAATTAGCTATTCAATTGTTTTTTCACAAGTGAGGCTGACAAAGAAGACTCAGGTAACACAGAAATTATTGACTGAAATCTTATCAACCACCAGGAATCTGGAATATTGGTTAATCTTCCAATATGAAAGAAGTCTGTTATGTGCTTGGAGCACTAAGAGAACAGGTGGCTGCAACCTTCTGGGTAGTTATGCACCACTGGATGATGTTGGATCAGATATTAGCCAAAGAAAGTGGAGTGTGTGTCAACATAGGAGTATATTGCAGTATTGTTATTCCCATAACATAGCTATGGCAAAACTAATAATGATAGAAAGATAGTTTAAGGGGGCATTAGGAGGATTAGAAATATGGCTAGCACAAATAGGAATAGTTGTAGGAATAGGTTTGCTTGTATTTGTGCTTGTCTTCTCTTTGTTTCTTCCTTGTTTGAGATCCATAGTGCTTAAAACAGTGGCTGGGAGAAATGGATCACAAATGCCACTGCTGTTGATGAATGAAGCAAATGGCAACCCTAGTGAAAGGAGATACTAGTGCCAGGACAGATGACAAGGAAATGGAAACATGACAGTGATGCCAGTGATGCCAGAACTGATGCTCCTCATAGAGGATTGGAGAAAGGAGGAACATTGGGATACAGTATGCTGGTTGAAAGCAAAACCAGCTCTTTCATTGATGAAGTGGGATTGGGTGTGGACTCCACTCCGTCCAACAGCCAAGCCACCAATGTTCTCAAAGCATATGAGATGGAGTGCGGAACTAAGACAATGGCTTTTGTTTTTGTGAATTGCAACATTCGTAACATACTTCACACTTGAAGCGCAGCATCCAACATTTGCTAATACATCTGCGATTGCATTTACACTCTGCCATCTCCGAGGAACAATGGACTAAAAAACTGTGTGTAATATGAATATATTATTAATAGTTTGGTGTTACTTTGTTTCCAGAGAAGAGGGTCATTATAGCATGTAACCTATCTTCATGTAGAAGCTTAGAATATTATAGGACTAGCCCTATCTGAAAACTCCCATCAGGAATTCTTATGTGATCTGTTTGCTCATTTGATGAATTTATGGGGATGGGAAAAGCATATGTGTAGTTGAAGGAAAGTTTCTCCTTTCGCTTGTTGTAAACAAGTGTTGCTGTACAAACAGGACAGTAGAAGAGTTTCCCTTATGAAGGTTTTTTTCCTCTAAAAACAATGGAAAAAAGAGGTTTTCCCTTAAGGGTTTTCGCTTCCACCGAGAGGATTTGAAACTTGCCATTCTATTTGATAATAACACTACACTATTGGATTTGATTTAAGTGAGGGTTGGTTCAAGGGTGTAATAACAGTACTAATATAATTGTTTTATGTTTATCAGTGGTATTGGGGACAATTGCTTAATCTTATAGTTGCTGCTGTGGTAACTGGTTTGCTTAGCTGACTGGTTGTAGTGTGACTCAGCTTAGCAGCTGTATTTTCTTGATAGTAGGGGAGGTGTTAAAATAGTGATAAATGTTTGATCTTGCTGCATAAGTGAGCACTTCATGCTCAAAGGGGGGAATGTCGTGGCCTTTATTGAAATATATCCTTTAGTTTATATATCTTTTATGTAGTATCTTTATTCTGTGTAATATCATTGTTTTGTGAAACTGAATTCTGTAGTATGTTCAGTGTGGGAAAGGAAGACTGGTTTAAGGAAAGAGCAGGTCTGGCAGAAAATGGCATAGATAAGGTTTGGTGACAGGAAATGTAAGCAAA
>NW_027468564.1:45136710-45144210 GCF_046254945.1 Alosa pseudoharengus
TCCTTGTCGTTAACTGTCCACGTACTGAATACCTATTTAGCACAAAAATGAAGGGCCCAGGCTCCTACCTGTGGCAACAACTTTACTTTTTGCTTTATTGCAATACCAGGCGTTCGGGTATGCATTGGTGTGCCCATTCTTTAAGTCTGTGTAGCATCAAAATGAGATTGAAGCCATTATCTAAGACAAAATAAGACCATTGTTTACCTTTAAAACCTTGAATATAATAAACCTTGCATTTGGATGCCAAGACATAAAACATAAATTCATTCATTTTAATATATATTGAAATATATTCATGGTAAATAATAAAAAATAAAAAAAAACTGGCATTGAAAACAAGTAACAAGTAACTTCAGTTTGGGTAATTAGCATATGCAAACTGGCCGGCCGAGCTGTTTTCTGTGTCCATATGTAAAATGGCCGCCTGTCAGACCGAACGGTCTGTTGCCACCATCTGGACAATAGAGCTGCACTTTCAGAGGATGTCTTACTTACCATGAGAACCATATGTCTCTCAAGGGACTAATCATGTGCATACAAACTCACAGAGGCCTGGGCCAGTCATGGAAACACACACACACACACACACACACAAAGACAGACAGACAGACAGACAGACAGACAGACAGACAGACAGACAGACAGACAGACAGACAGACAGACAGACACACACACACACACAGACAGACACACACACACACACACACACACACACACATACATACGCTACAGATATATATATATGAGTTTGAGTTATATATATATATATATATCTCACTCTGTAAGTGCAGGGACAACAACCTCCGGCTGAACGTCAGCAAGACCAAGGAGATTGTTGTTGAGAGGTCACACCCAACACCTGCCACTGACCATCGACGGTGCTGTGGTGGAGAGAGTGAGCAGCACCAAATTCCTGGGGGTGCACATCAGTGAAGACCTCTCCTGGACCACCAACACTGCATCACTGGCGAAGAAAGCTCAGCGCCGCCTGTACTTCCTACGGAAACTCAGGCGAGCAAGTGCTCCACCAGCCATCATGACCACATTCTACCGAGGCACCATTGAGAGCATCCTCTCCAGCTGTATCGCTGTGTGGGGCGGAAGCTGCACTGAATACAACAGGAAAGCCCTGCAGCGCATAGTGAATACAGCTGGAAGGATTATTGGTGCTTCACTCCCCTCCCTGAAGGACATTTACACTTCCCACCTCACCCACAAGGCGACCACAATTGTGATTGATGCAAGTCACCCCGCTCACAATTTGTTTGATCAACTGCCCTCTGGGAAGAGGTACAGAAGCCTGCGCTCCCGCACCACCAGACTCACCAACAGCTTCATACACCAGGCTGTTAGGATGCTGAACTCCCTCCCCCCTCTCCCCCCTCCACCCTCAGCTACATAACATCCTGGACTTTGGACCCACAATGGCTGCCTTGCACTACTCCACTTGCACTACTCCACTGTACACTTGCACACTTTGCAACTTGTTGTTGTTGTCCTGTTGTCCTGAAAACACTTCTGAACACACTTCTGCTGCTCTTACATAACTTGCACCACTATGCCACTTGCATACTTAGGTCAAACAGAATTACCTCAGCCATTTATTGGCCTGACTTTTGCACTATTATATTGACTGTCTACTGTATGCACAATTTAAACTCAAATTTTGCTGCTCTTATTTTTTTCACTGTATGTGCCTTCTTATTTTTACTTTTTATATTGTTTACTTGAATGTTATGTTTGTCTGTGGACCTAATTGGTAAAATATGTCTTGTCTCCACCGTGGGATAGTAGGAAACGTAATTTCGATCTCTTTGTATGTCTTGACATGTGAATAAATTGACAATAAAGCAGACTTTGACTTTGACTTTGACTTATATATATATATATATAATATATATGTATATATATATGTATATATATATACTGTATGTATGTGTTCAACTGACAAAATGATCTGCTTCTGTATGTGCAGTGTTTCCGCTAGATTTCTTTTAACAGTGGCGGCAGCGTTGTAAAAACACAACCCACAATACTGCCTTTATTTGGTGCAAATCTCCTTTACTTTATAATCCGCGATTCACATTAGGCATACTAGGCCATCACCGCGAGTGCATACAAAATGTTTTGCAATTTACCTTTGTTACTAGCAGCAGTCGTTGCTTTTTTTACTGCGTCGATTCGCGATTGAGTGTGCATCTAATGTAACAGCGGTGTCTTCGCGGAGACATCCACTCTCCAGTTTCATTTTTGCTGGTGTTGCGAGCGAGTTTAGGCCTATAGACTACGATATGGGAAATACTTTATACGATCAGCTTCAGAAATGAATGGGAGAGAGAGAAAGAGAGAGAGAGAGAGAGAGAGAGAGAGAGAGAGAGAGAGAGAGAGAGAGAGCGCTGACCTCTTCGAGCTGCACCAGGAAGGTGACGTTGGAGGCGAGCGGAGCGGTCAGCTTCTCCTCCTCTCCAGTGCTGAGCTGCAGGCCGCGGGGCGGCCGATTGGGACACTGCTGCCGCCGGGCCGTGTACATCTCCTTCACCCCCCGGGTGCAGTTATTCGCCGCCACCTTGCGGTATCTGACACACACACACACACACACACACACACACACACACACATACACACAGAGGTGTGTTAATCCAGCAAGCACAACGTTCACAATGGTTATGGCAAACAAACTGTAAAAATAGCAGCACAACACAATGCAGGAATGGTGGGGAAGTCTCAATTTGCCCTTATATAGTCATGCCTGCACATCTGCCAGCTGGCTTTGGCTTGCGCAAACTGCATTTCTTAAGAGCACATGGTATGGCCTCATGAGGATTGCAGGCAGCTAAAGAATTTAAGTGGACAAAAAGTGAAGTGGGTGAAGAAAACAGGAGTATAAACTTCTAATTCAATGTTTTTTGTGCTTTTACAAATAGATACACACACACACACACACACACACACACACACACACACACACACACATTCACAGATACACACAGGCACACACGCATAGACAAAAGTACACACACACACACACACACACACACACACACACACACGCACACACACAGTTTGATTACACACCCACAGTTTGATTTCATTACAGCCACTGTGAGCTGGCCCCTTGGATCCCTGTGCTTTCAGAAATGGCCCACAGTAATCGGTGAAGCTGGCACAAACTGGAGCGCTGAGCCAAAGGTACTTCTCAGCCTCACGCTGACGGCCCTTTTGCCCAAACTCAGCACACTTGTCTTCCCCATATAGATCTTGTGTCTGCACAAGTGATGGCAGGGGGGCTAGCATACACACTGTCTTCAAATCCATGTGTGTGTGTGTGTGTGTGTGTGTGTGTGTGTGTGTGTGTGTGTGTGTGTGTGTGTGTGTTTGTGCATGTGTGTCTGTCTGTGTGTGTGTGTGTGTGTGTGTGTGTGTGTGTCTGTGAGTGTGTGTGTGTGTGTGTGTGTGTGTGTGTGTGTGTGTGTGTGTGTGTGTGTGTGTGTGTGTGTGTCTGTGTGTGTGTGAGTGTGTGTGTGTGTGTGTGTGTGTTTCTGTGTGTGTGTGTGAGAGAGAGACATACAGTCACCAAGATAATAAAGTTGAATTACTCTGTGAGTTAATTGAATAACGACACCAGGAGACAAGTGTGAGTGTGAATGTGTGTGTAAACGCGGGTGGCATGCTCTGTGATATTCCCATCAACCCCTTCCTTACAGTGTGTCTATCGCTGACACAGGGGAAAAGTGTGTGTGTGTGTGTGTGTGTGTGTGTGTGTGTGTGTGTGTGTGTGTGTGTGTGTGTGTGTGTGTGTGTGCGTGTGGAAAAGTCAGGGGAAAAGTGAGTTCTCTCCTCTCCAGCTGTGAAGATTAACATGGCTTTAGGAGAAAAAAAAAGAACTACCACATGAGCAAAACTCCATAGCTGCCAAAAACACAATAATATGGAGCTCCGTTTTTGCTGAACAGCAAAAAAAGAAAGAATTATATTAGTACAAAAAAGAATTATATTAGAAAAACTAATACAAGATGGCAAACTAATTTGTGTCTATATGAACCAAACTGCAGCCATTTCACTATGACATGCATTGGGACTGGGATGTGGCTGGGTGCACAGACATACAGTGTTCATGTGCAGAAAACTGGGAGCCATTGTGGATCCTGCTGCAGTCAGTTCCTTTAGGAACCCCCATGTTTCCCTCCAGGCTGTGCGGGATGTACTGGAGATTGCATATTCCTTCATTACCGCAGAGGATGACATGCCCACTGCTAATTACACTGATAAGAGCAGTGCATGTGTGTGTGTGTGTGTGTTTGTGTGTGCATGTATATGTGCGTATGCGTATGTGTGTGTGTGTGTGTGTGTGTGGGTGTGTGTGTGTGTGTGTGTGTGTGTGTGTGTGTGTGTGCATGTGCGTGTGCGTGCGTGTGTGTGTGTGTGTGACAATAATAGAGACTAGATTAAGATCCACTACAGCTCATCTGCAGTGCATGGTGCTGGACTGGCAAAGTGGTCTTACCCAGTGCTGTTGAGGTAGTTCTGTCCGTGACTGCAGCTCCTGGACACTGTGGCAGGGTTGTACCAGAACGACGGCGAGCAGTTCCCGTCCCCACGCCGTTCATACCCATAATCACTGTTGGGATGGACAGGTGGGTTGGGGGTGGGGTGTCCATTAAAACAAATTACAATCAGTACCAAGAGATGTGCATCATGTTATAATAACACCACTTGAGTGTGTGATGGCAGTGTGACAACAAGTTCTGAACTAAAGGGTCTTCAAATAACTGTACTCACACTTTTAATATCAGTGACTTTGTCCACGCTAGTTAGCCACGAGTCAATATATAACTGACATGAGAATAATTATAGCTGATATCAGCATATCAATAAAATGTCATTACTCTGAAATGTCACCCCTGAGACATCTGCAATCTGCATAATATTGAAATACTGCAATAATCAAAATCAATTGGAATGTACAATATGATTATACAATGTGTCTAGTTGAAAGTTTTTCAGTGACTTATTCAAGGTGAAGTCCTTGATGCTGGAGTAAAGATGTTGACATTTGATCTCAACAGCCAATCAAACGGCACCCTTTACTACCACCCTTTACATGCTACTGAAGCAAAAGCTATTGGCTGGCAAGGATAATGTGAGATTCAGACCGAGACCCAGAGCCAGCTTAAAGGGAGAATGAGTGCCCTTTCACATTCTGCCTGTGACTTCAATTTGGTAATTAATTAGGGGGAGATGGGGTGGTGGGGCGGTGGGGCCCAAGTCCACTCAGCTGTGAGGTCCTCTCTACAGCCAAGGCAGCCCTGACCGAAGAAGAAAACAAGCTGAAGTTCCGCCTCAGTTACAACTCACAAGCGAATGAGCAAAGGGTTTTAAAAGAAAACTAGCAATCAAACTACAAAAACACTGCAAGAGGCAGTGCCATGTTGTGTGAGGCTTTTTGTTAGGCATTTGTAAAAGTAGGTGTACTTACGTGCCGGGTGCACAAATGATTGCACATTCCTCTTTACGTACTGTAACCTTACTTTGTGACTTACTAAGTATGCTATTTTCTGTTTAACACTACTCTGCATATTATAAGGGATTTGTAATGACAAGACACTGATCAAAAGACACATCCAAATGTAGCTAAAGGACAGTGGAGAGCTTAGTTAGTTCTCCTTTTATGTTATTTAGTCATAGAGGGCCTTCAGACTCGCATAGAATCCTAATTACATCATTAAGCTGATGGAATGAAGGACAGTGCAGTGTGTTCTGAGATGGAAAAGGAAATTAGGCCCAATTTTCCAATTGATCTATTTTACGCAGTTCAAAAGCAATTAAAAGTTTGTTGGTATAATTTAACATTTTTATCCTCCTCACCCTACTACCTCCCCACACATACACCCACCCACCCACCTAACACATTCCACGGCACTGCCAAAAATAAAAATAAAACCGTAACTGCAGCACTGCAGTAAAGCAGAGTTTGGTTTTGCTCGATCTCTCAGTCTCTCTCACTCCAGAAGAAAACTAATTGAAAACAAACCCAAAGTAAGGTTAAGGGACCCCTGTTATATAAACCCATAGAGTTTGACCTCGCTCACCCAATATGGAGGGAAAAAAAACAACCACTTTACTGCTTTAATGTGCTCTGCGCTTTTCCGATAAAAGGCGAACGTCAACAAATTTGCATACAAATTAACTCTATTTAGTGTCTTAGTGAATTGTCATAGCAGTGCTGGTGGATGTCTGCCATAGACACCGTCCTCTTGAATGTAAACTATACTTATCTGACCGGCACACGGCTAACACAACGCTAGCCATGAGTGTGAGTGGCAGCAAGCTGGAAAGAAGCCCAACTAATTGGTTGTGTAGTACGTATGATCTCTGAGCGGCATTCATTTCAGCTGAAATTACGGAGAAATAAATGGTACCAATGAAACGCGGAGGGGGGTGAAATACAATGACAACAACAACATGCTCACCATTCAAAGTCGTGCGCTCGGCAAATGCAGGGCTCGGCAGACAGGACTCTGGCGTAGTCACGGCCGAGCATGCAGTGGTTGCCCGGGCGACGCTTCATGTAGATCTGCTTCTGGCCCATCACACACGGCTCACCCTGGGAGGCCCGAAAAAGTAAATAAATAAATAAACAAATCAATAAAAATAAACACACAAATTGCGTCCCTTATGGCAACAACAGGGGCACAGTGGTATCAAAGACATGACCGATGACCAAAAAATAACTCCCGCGGTTTGCTTGATAGATCAGCGCATTAACAAAAAACCAAGGTCGACTGAGAAAATAGGAATGCTCATTTCTATCTCTGAAATGCTAATCAAGGTCTAATGAGGACAGCATGCTGATTACCGATGGTCAAACTGTTCTAAAAGCAGAGAGAAACCTTTAGAAACCTAATACATTTGCTATATGCCCAACTATAAAATTATGTGTAAAACATATATTTTATGCATGTGATTGTACAACAAAGAGGATTCTAAGGACAACTGAATGCGCTGTTATATTTTTTCCCAAGGCTAGCTCAGCACCTGGTGCCAGAAATGCTAATCAGACTCTAAGCAACATTCTGATTACCTATGGTCATTCTGTTCTTCTGCACTGAACTACTTTTGGGGAACTTTTACTGTATGGTTGACTATACAATTGTGTTGAATATATAACACAGTATATAGTCATGTGTACTGTATATCTATTTATGTCAATGTATGGCCAATGTGATTTGGTCATTACGGCTTTGCCCTGGTTGGTGATGTCTCTGCATGAATAGTTGACTATACAATTCAGTGTTAAATATAACACATAATATAGTTATGTGTGCATACCGGTATATCTATTCATGTTAATGTGTGGCCAATGTGTTTTTTTTATTGCATTTTTGCCCTAGTTGGTGATGTATCTGTGTTACAGTATACTTATGAAGTTCAAATTACTGCACTGGTGACAAATTTAAGTAAGGTGGTGTATTCTGAAAGAATGAATGAAACATATGT
>NW_027468564.1:45149210-45151710 GCF_046254945.1 Alosa pseudoharengus
TATCGACGAAGATAGTGTGGTTAGGCGAGGGGGGAGTGCTTTGTGGCACGACGTGGAACACATAAACAAAATGACAGGGAAAACACACACACACACACACACACGCACACACACACACACACACACACATACACACCCACATACACACCCACATACACACCCACACACACACACACACACACACACACACACACACACACACACAAACAGGTACACACATATTAAGAACAACATGTGTTTGCACTGGAGAGCAGTAAAGCAGTGGTGATCTGCAGAGCCTCTCATCCTCTGTGCGATGCTATGTTTGGACATTGCGGTCATGACCACAATCTGCGCTAAGCCTTGGCCTTGATATCAATTCTGTTTGTCATGTTTATAAACTGCAAGCTCCAAAGTGTGCAGAAACTGTGTGTAGGGGTGTGTGTGTGTGTGGGTAGGGGAGGTTGTGAGTGAATGAGTGAGAGAGAGAAATATAGGGGTGTGTGTGTGTGTGTGCGTGTGTGTCTGCATGTGTGTGTGTGTGTGTGTGTGTGTGTTTGTGTGTGTGTGTGTGTGTGTGTGTGTGTGTGTGCGTGTGTTAGAGAGTGTGAGTGAAAAATATAAGCAAAGCAGGGCTCTCAACTCATACCGTGAAACACATCACATGACGTAAACCACACATGCCTTTTTTATCACGTTAACTTTTAGTCCTTGTTTGCTTCCTCTGATAGCCTATACTGTAATAAGAGTTGAGCTAACGACGGGATCCGTGAATTTTATTCATGTATTTTATAAGCTACATGTGCAACCTACAATGCATATGCGTTTCAAGACACAGCCAACGAGTGAACAATAATGAAAATGTAGCCTACACGTCAGTGTTTTACATATCAACGAATGACTAAACCAGGGGTGTCCAAACTGCGGCCAGCCATGCACTTTAATCCGGCCCGCCGAGCATTTATTAGTTTATCATAGGCCGCTCGCTATTTTTTTCCAGCGATAGACGACGTTGTGGCTACTGCAAACTGCTTTACACTCTTCTTAGAGAACGCTCTTCTTAGAGAACGTTTACAATGTCAATGTCAAAACAGCTTGTCACATCGAGATACATAGAACCTCCATTGCAGCAGATCTAACTACGTTATGCTAGTCCATTTAATTGGGGACGCATTTGAGCGTGGGAGAGAGGGCGATGGCAACAGTAGTTCCCATTACTGACCATTTATAAACTGTGAGAGGGCACAGCCATAGGCACACTACTAGCCATAGGCTATATTTGAGTGGAGCTGGCAAAGAGTCCTAAAGTGACAGTCAGAGGAGGCTTCTATAAGACTACAGGTGAAGCAGTGCTTCACCAAAGAAAAGTAAAAAACAAAACACAAAAAAAATCTTATAATAATCCCAATTATACTCCTTTGAAACAGAAATACAGTCACTAACACGAACTGTTTTCCTGAAATCTATTCTGTGAGAGACAACAGCGCCATCAGTCACCCGCGGTGGAACAGAGAATTACAGTGAATCAGACTGCTTCACCATCGTTTTGCTTCACTACCATAGATATCTTTCCCCATTGACTTCAATGTAAATCGAGTGAAACCCCAGGCGGCTCGTGGATTTTTTCCGTTTCAATTGATCCTTATGGCAGATAAGTCCCACCCGTGAAGCAGTGACCGATTGGGCAGAATTTCACACTTCCTGCCGTTGAATATGATTGACGCAACACTCTGGCTAATCACTGTCTCCATTAGCTTGCCATCACTTTTCAGTTGCTTTCAGTGACCTCACTAGAGTTTCATTATAAATTGTGTAACTCATTCACATAGTTTGTTTTACATTCATTTTGTAAGGTACATCGGATTTTTTTCTGTGTAGGGGAGAACGTTTTATTTAGAAGTATTGTGTGTAGCTCTGTGTTTTCTAACATCAGCTAGGTGGAAAGCTTGCTAGCGGTCTCCCCACAGCTAACGTTAGTGACTCGCTAAGTCCTAGCAAGATGGATTCGACGGAAGTTTCAGGCGATGAACATCGTTGACCGCAATTTACAGGATTCTTTACAGTTTTTTGAAATGAGGACCTATGAGTGACTGCAGAGGGGAGACCAAGAGACTTTCTGTGAAATTAACACAGTTCGTGGGTGCTACGGTAAGGATAAACTTGTTCCAAGTAGGCTATGCATTAGAAAGTGCAGCTTCTCAGCCATCGTAGCCATCCTGTAAGTTCACTGATGTGTTATGATAACATTAGCCTATGTTATGGATGTGTTATAACGTCTTGGCTTCCCATTTTAAATCCTCAATTTTGTCAAAGACAATTCAGAACAATCTACTTGAAGCTAAATTTCAACTACAATTTAAAAACGAAATAGACACGGATTGATTCAGAAAAACTTTCTAGGATTATAAAGTGTATCAGGAGGCAAATGTCAAATGAATTTGACATTGCTTATGGGGCATAATTAGTAGCTTAGAATAGGGCCTATTGGAAGGTTGTTGTTTCAAGATGTGGACATCAACAA
>NW_027468564.1:45154210-45169210 GCF_046254945.1 Alosa pseudoharengus
GATCAGCAGTGGGCATATTCCTTTACAAATGGCGTAAAAAAAGAGTATATGCCCGTACAGTATGGAGAATAAACTAGGCATAATCACCTTGCACGAGTCACTGGGAGACCAAAAGGGCTTAGTAAGCTATGCAGTATGCATTTTAATTCTGGATTTAAGCCTTTAAAAAAAGGCCTCTGAACTATGTTGATTGTACACAGATCACAAAATGAGATTACTCTGCAGTGCAAGGCTAGATAGTAAAATATGCCTTGTAATAAAAATGCAAATATGTGATTTTGCAATGCTTTTGACTCTTGAGTGTCAAAAACCACTACAGTTGTTTGTGTAATCATGAAAATTCTTGTATGGCATTGCCGAGCGACATTGATACTTAATATGTGGTAACCAAAATAACTAAAAAATGTACACAACAGTACACAATAGAGATGGAAATGTCTAATTCAGAAGAAACCTTATCCAACTACAACTAGTATTAGCCCTGGCCTGTTATTTTTACTACCAGTAGTAGCATTGGCCTAGAAATTAGCTTTAGTCTACTATTAGCATTAGGCTAAAATTAACATACAGTGAGGCTAACATGAATAAAAAATGAGACATTGAGAGTTTTGGCTACTAAATTAGTAAACCTTTTCATCTTTTTTTTCTTTTTTTTTCTTCTTGTTACCTGTGGCCACGATGACTCCGGGTGCAGAGTTCTTGCTGATTATGCTTCCTGAGAGGTATGGGTTTTCTGACATTTGCAGTTGAAGGTGCAGGGAGCAGAAAGGCTGTGGGAGAGGAAGAGAGGGTGGGGTCGGGGGGGGGGGGGAGTTGGGGTCGGTGGGTTTGGTTGGAGGTAAAATGACAAGAAGTCCATTAAGTCTGACACAGCTATTATGTACCTGTCACTAAAAGCAAATCACCATGACAGGCTACACATTAAAGAGTTGAAGACAATTCACAGGGAGGGAAATAATATATATGTAGTCCTGCTTGATAGTTAAGGCACAGCAGAAATTCTCTTTTTTTTTTTTTTTCCAGTGTCTACAATCACAGTGTTTAAAGGAAGGGAGGGAAACACAATCACGGTTTGACCAGAGTACAGAGATTACAAGGCACCATGAAGGTGCAAAGAATGTGATTTCCTTTGCTATTCTTGTACGCTGTGTTGTTTTTCCTCATATTTGTTTTTCAGTGTGTGGGGGAGGGGGGGGGCACAGCAGTGCTAACGACCCAAATCGATCCCCCAGCTTTTGGTTAACACCACCGACCCCCCCCCCCCCCTTCCCAAACACCCTTGCACCTCCCAGTGCTTTGGCCAATGCTTGTTTTCATCATTAGTCATTAACACAATGACAAGGAGGACTTGACATTAAAGCACCGAGTCCTGTCTCTGGAGAACCCACAGACAAAAGAGTCGACAATTATATCAGTGTGTGAGGAGAGACGGAGAGGCGAGGGGGGGGAGATAAATAAATAAAGATATTTAAAGAAATCTGCGCATCCCCTTTCATCTCTCCATTGATTGCCTGACATTGTTGCGGCGGACACCAAGGGCAACAGGATTTAACGGCGAAATCAAAAAGCAATGGCAACCGGCAATTAAAGTATCACAAAGAAAACGCCCTTTTAAATTCACCCCCCCCCCAACACACTGTCCTCCAATCCTCCCCTCCTCCCCCTCTAAAAAAAAGACACGCTTCAGGCTCCGGCCCTTCTGTTCCCCATCCTCCTACAGACGGGATTCCCCTGCTAATACATCCAGACGTGTGCTGTAATTGCCTGTGGGCGTCTTTAAGAGAGGCACAGTGCGGGCCACCCTTGCTTCATCTGCTCTCACCCGCTGACGGGGGTGGGGAGGGGGGGAGGGTGACGGCCCATCTCATCTCATCTCATTTGACAGACAGAGCTTCTCTTTTAACGTCAGCGGGTTTTTATTCTAGCAAGGTGGTGGGGAAAAGGTTGGGGTTGGGGTTAGGTTTGGGGGGGGGGGGTGGATGGGGGACTTAAGTTCATAAGCACATAGGTCAGAAGGTTAAAATTTTCAGCCCCCTTTATTGAACCAGCCCACCACTTGAACCAAAGGACTCTTAAAAATGCAACGGCGTGTAGTGCTGCCCCAACCTTTGTCTGTACACATAGGTCAGAGAGAGGGGGGTGCACACTGTTTTGGGGGGGGGTGGGGGGGGTCAGAGGGTGTGTAAGTCATCGAGTCTCACCAGGACGCAGTGGATGTCGTTCCCCTCGATGTCGCTGGTGGGTGCCTGCAGCAGTCTCCAGTCGCGGCCCTTGTTGTAGGTGATGTAGGTCTTCACCTGGTTCTCCAGCTTGCGGTTGGCGATCAGCATCCCCTTAATGCCTGCTACCTGGGGGAAGAAAAAGAGAATTGCTTACTGAAAGACTCCTCGTCTGACCAAGGCTGTCAAAAAGGCAGCATTTTTATTTATCATACCTCTCTCTCTCTCTCTCTCTCTCTCTCTCTCTCTTTCTCTCATCACACACTGGCTTATTTCATTTTCAAGGGTGTAGTTTGAAATTGGAGATGGAGGACAAGGGGTTGTCAAAAAGTAAGAGGGAGGAGGTTTTTATTTTATTATCAGTGTAATGGTAAACCTTGTCAGTTGGAGGCTTTTATTGTCTGTGGTGTAAGTATGAGAAAGTTGCATTGTGATTTAATAGAGAAGTGGTTTAGTAATGGAGAGTTAACCTTCCAGCAGGGAAGTTTTGAACATTCTAACAGAAGATTTTGTTCCGCAGCAATGTAAGCTTCTAAAACTCCATGTTGAATTCAAGGAACCCAGATATTCTTTAGAACGTTCAATTTCCAACATTCCTGTCTCACGGACTTAACTCTCACTCCCTTCTCTCTCTTTCTTTCTTTCTTTCTTTCTTTCTTTCTTTCTTTCTTTCACTCAGTACTGACTATGTTGCTTTAAAAATCGCAAAGACCGACAAGTTACCACTTGCTTCCCTGACTCCACTCTCACCCCTCACTGCAATTCTCTTCAGGAAGTTCAGAGGATGCCCACCAAGGTGGACAACACAGGCTCATGACAATGTCAGGACCCCTTTCGCCTCATCTTCAATAATCCAAAACGCCCTCAAACAAAAAAAAAAACAGCTGGGTTGACCTGTCTGAAACCGACTGACCACTTTCCCAAGAGAGAGATAGAGCGAGAGAAAAAGGTGATAAAGATAGAGTTTGTGTTGGACAGGGATAGGACAAGGGAGGGAGAGAGAGAAAGACAGGGGGAAACCCGAATGGAATGAAAGAGTGAGAGAGAAAGAAAGAGCAAGATAGAGAGAAGAACAGGTGGACAGGTAGAAGGGTACAGGGTGGGAAGAGATAGACAGAGAGAAAGACTGGGGAAAACAGCAACAAAGAAAAGTGAGAGATACACAGATAAAGCTAGAGAATCAGAGAGAGAGAGAGAGAGAGAGAGAGAGATGGATTGATGGAGATAGAGAGAGAGAGAGAGAGAGAGAGAGAGAGAGAGAGAGAGAGGGAGAGAAAGAGACTGAGAAATTGAGATGGTGGGATAGAGCTAAATATATTGAGAGTGAGGAGTGAGAAAGATAGAAGATAGATAGAGAGAGCTAGAGAGAGAAAAGGGGGATAGAGAGAGAGTGAAAGAGAACAGGTCAGACATGCTCTGGCATGAGGCCTGCCGTATAAGTGGCACTAATAAGCAGACTGGTTGACAGTGGTGCGGGGGAAGACAGAGTCTGGATGGACACAACTAATGAGGGGAAAAAAAACTCACTCTACCAGGGGTGTCAATCAAACAGGTAATTATTTACTATACTCTCTCTCTCTCTCTCTCTCTCTCTCTCTCACACACACACACACACACACACACACACACTTTCTTACTCCAGCTCTTTCATATTACATCTGATATCTTTTTTCTCTTTCTCTGGCTCTGTTTGTCCTTCTTGCTCTATCACACACACACAAACACACACACACACACACACACACACACACACACACACACACACACACACACACACACACACACACACAGCTGCCCCTATTGTTTGTACTGTCAAATCAGGCCAAACAAAAGTCAGGTTTTCCACCTGTAAGCACTATCCTATTGCCGCTATGCCAACAACCTCTCTGAGATCCCTTGTGTCCCTGCCACACAGTGATGTGGGCATACCCGCTATGCCCACCACGTACACAACGACAACAACAGCAACAGCAACAACAACAACAACAACAACAACAACAACAACAACAACAACAACAACAACAACAACACACACACACACACTCAGCACTCCAAGGACAACACCAATCAACATCTAAAATCCTCATTGGTATTCAATTAGCCCCCAAATGAACAGCCCTATTTCTCTGAAGGAGCCAGTAGTTGCTGTAATTACGTTAATGGCATAGTTGACTCTGATGGGGATATTTCACATGGGGCAAAAGGAAATAAATGGGACAGGAGTGTAAGTGGTGAATGGATCTTTCTTCTCCTCCTCCTCCAACTCTCCTTGTTTCAATACCCCCTCATCTTTCTTTCTTTCTCCCTCCCTCTCTCTCTCTCTCTCTGGGCCAGATGTACAAAATCATTTGTGCCTGTTAATTCTTCACTAGCAGCGCCTTAAAATATGACACGATATGTACGAACAGACCGTGCATGAATGAAAGTGTATTTTGCCTCCCTCAGGAGGGCTGCATGGCAGATTGTGCTTTTCTCACTCATGCATATGGATTTATGGAAAGGTCAGGGGAAAAGTGAGACGTTTGTGCTGCAAAGACAATGGGAGAATAAGCATTAACAGCAATAGTTAAGACATTCCAAAGTATATAACTACGGGTGGCCGCACATGTGAAAATGGTCTGCCTGTTAAAACCAGGTGTCATCCACGCTGTCGTTAAATGTGTGACTAGGAGAAACTTTCAGAAACCAGTATTCAAAGCAACCCTTTTTTTTTTCTTATTTGGATTATGTCAAAAGCAAACTTGTTTGTTCCACTGGGTTGTTTGGCTTTTTGATATCTTAACCTCCCCTCATGTCATCCACTTCCTTATAGCCTATGCCTGCTTGATTTGAATTTGTTTGCTATAGCTGCATACTGTATGCTTGAGTAGTTTTGAAGAGGAGCAGAATTACTGTGCAACAATATCTCTCCGTTTGATGACACTTTATTAGCATGTATTGCATTATTTCCCGATGGCTATTTTTTTTTTAATTTCCTTTTATTGTCCTCCGCAGTTGATTCCTTTCAACTGCCTATGTTTGAATGTTATTATTCATATTATGTGGGCACAAGCAAATTACATTAGAGAAGTGGAGAAAAGCAGCAACCACGAGATGAGCTTCAGATTGGAAAATAAAATGCAAAAAGAGAAGGTTTAGCATACGGTTTCTGCAGACTGGTAATGGCAAATGCAGCAAACAGTGCTAGTCTTAGTACATCGGCCCGTCTTGTCTCTCGGCTCTGACTCTCTCATTCCTTTTTCACCATATTCTGCTCAGTCTCTTTCATTCCTCCTCCCTTCCCTTTCTTTCTCCCTCTTTCTTTCCTTCTTATATTCTTTCTGTCTTTCTCACCATTTCCTTCATATTCTCTCATTCTCTCTCTCGCTCTCTCTCTCCCTCGTTCTCCTGCGGCGGGCTGAACGGCGCAGGAGGGGCGGAGGAAGGGAGCCGTCTCCAATCAGCCTTAATGAAAGCCCCGGCACCATCTATTACAGATATGGATCAGCTGCTGATTCAGAAGCCCTGGGGGGGGGGGGGGGGACGACGAAGCACAGTCTCCCACCAGTCTTGCCGCCCACATCTCCACCTCCGGCTGGGGGCACTCCCCACCACTCAGCAACCCACCCAACAGCACCACCACCACCACCATCACCACCACCACTCTGCTTCCCTGCATTAACCGAGTCATCTTTGCCTACGCCTGCTGATTCAGGGGGGATATTTTTAGCTGCCCTGAGCAAGACATGAAATCTAAATTTTTTTTTTATTATTTCGTTTCTGCACTGCTGGCTCTTTGTGTGATATACGAGTGGAAAGTTGGGTCATTTTGAGGAAAATATGGGAATCTTAGCAGATGCTAGATTTGCCCCCACCACCATGCCAAAATACTTACATCCTGTTGTTTGCAACCCCTCACTACACACACACACACACACACACACACACACACACACACACACACACACACACACACACACACACACACACACACACACACACACACACACAAATTTACCAAATACACCAGACAAACCACTTTCTATTTGACTGTGGCGTAAACAGAGCGGACTATAAGCAAACAATTCAATCACTGTCTGGACCCCGACCACAGCAGAAAACCGACTGACATGACAGAGTGTGAGACTGCCAAAATGAGCTACATCTCTCTGCTAATAGCACACCACTCCAACCATCCAACACACACATACACCCACCTATCTCAAAATGGCTGACTAACAGGGGGTGCATGAGGACAACCCCAATGTGTCTTCAGACTCTGTGCCTTCTACGGTGCCCTGTGAGCTGGCGTCAATACGAAGACACTGAGAGACTGCCAAATGAAGCGTTCAGGACAAAGGCAGAGACGCTCTCCATTGTGTTTTCCACTCAATGTTTTTTCCCCCTTTTTTTAAAATCATTTCTGGCCCAGAACCGCCTGCTTCCTACTTTCCCTTAAATGTATAATTCCCTTCTCAGGGTCCTCGGAGCCATTTCGTCTTAAGATTTCAAGTCCTCCCGGGCACGGGGCGCTAACAAAAGAATTTTGGTTCCAAGTTTTATTTTTATTTTATTACATTTCTCCCAAAAGTGTTCTAGCAAGGAAGTGCTCTACTGCTAGTCTCACTTTTTCTTTCTTTCTTTCTTTCTTTCTCTCTTTCTTTCTCTCTCTCTCTCTCTCTCTCTCTCTCTCTCTCTCTCTCTTGTAGATGTGATTAGATCCTCTGCTGGGTCTCTCAGAGGAGGCACACAATTAAGTTGCCACGACTATGAACCATCAGAGCATCCCAGGTGTACTCGCTCTCTCATGCACCTCCCTGCTGGTTTCTCTTTAAAAGAGGCGCGTTCAAAAACTATGCTTAAAAAGTCCCCTAAAATACAATATGATGATCTATTTTTTGTCTTTGACTTTTCAAAAAAAAGTTTGTATCATTAAAGCTGTGGAGTTTTGATATATCTTCTTTGGTCTTGTTCTTCCTTTCTTCTGTGCCGACACTCAACACAAAGCAAAAAGAAAAGAAAAAAAAAATGTGCTAACTTTGTTGTGTGTGTTGGTGTGAGGACTTTTGTTTTTTTTTCATTAAATGTGTGTGATGCACGACGAGAGCTGCTCGTAGCTAATAGAAAGACGCAAACAAGCGGAACGGAGATTGGACACAAACAACCGCTCCGAGGGAGTAGCTCAAGAGTGGAAAACGTTGAGCTCATGGTGTGGACACAAACACAAACTGGGCCCCTCTTACATCCCAGCTGTGCGAACAACCCATGCTAACCCCCATCCCACACACACACACACAGAGGCCAGCATAGGTCCAGCCCTGGTCAGACCCTTTTCACACGAAAACTGTTGACCCCCCGCCCCCCGTTAGTTTCAGGTCAGAGTCCAGTCCGCTGAGACATCACAGTTATCCCTCAGCTACTGAATGTCCTGCAGTGTGCCGTCCGCTGGTATGGCTTACAAACAAATCTAAACACTTCCAAACATACACTACAAAACCACAAGGAGGAGCTCTGGATGGGATGTTGCACAGGTCTGTCAATCAGGATCAAATCAGCCACTTAGTGGACTAAGAAGTCACAATAGGACAAACACAGGCTATTTAACTAGAGCCACTGTGAATGAATGTCTCTACATTGGGACTCATTTACACTATACGGTCGAAATGTTGAAACGTTGAAATAGAACGTTGGGATAGAACTTTGAACGCCGAACGTTGAAACGTTGCGATAGATAAAATAAACATTTCCTTTGGGAGAATTGAAATGAGTGTTTGGACATTTTTTTATGTGTTAACAATAACATACTTTTTTTTTTGTTTTTTGAGCACCTCAATCCTTTTGTGGGTGCATACATCTTTACAACAGCATGACTCCAACCCTTTGAGTTACCTATCATGGGCAGTCACTGTGGACTCTTACCTCGTACAGGTCGATCATGCTGTTGCCCCCGAGGCCGCGGCTGGCCTTGACATTCTCCAGGGCCAGGGTGAAGAAGATGCCTGTCGGGTCGGAGATGTAGATGTTGTAGGTGTCGTTCTGGTTCCACTCCTGCACGGCGGCAAACACCTGGCCTTCGTCCGTGCTGATGATGTGCATGTCCTGAGAGAGAGAGAGAGAGAGAGAGAGAGAGAGAGAGAGAGAGAGAGAGAGAGAGAGAGAGAGAGAGAGAGAGAGAGAGAGAGAGAGAGACTCAGGTATACTGTATACTGAGTGACAGAGAGAGACCACATATGCAGATGCCTAAATATGAATGAAAGTCAGAAAATATGTATGCTGTAAGAAACAGAACAAAGATGAGAGAAAGAAGGTTAAAAAGGGGCAACTATTTATTTTCTGTAATTCCACTTTTAGTCAGAACACATAGAGTACGTTGTTCAGTTGTGACGTGCTAGCTAACATTAGTTCAACTGACAACTCTGGAATCATTTGGAGACACAAGAGAATTGTGAGAGAACTTTGAGGGAACTGTGAGAACTAAGAGAGAACTGTAAGAACTGGAAGCCTGGGGAGACCCCCCGGAAGGTGGGCACTCTCTAGTGCCAGGACAATGGGTGATGATTCACAAGCCCCAAAGGTTAGCGCTAGAGGCAAAGTACGACGGGCCGTATCAGATTTTGTTGATAACACAGTCGGCAGTGAAGGTCCAGGGCAAAGAAAAGTGGATACATGCGAGCCATTGCAAGCTAGTAGACCTGCCGATAACATGATGGACTTGGGGAGGGTACGAGTTCTATCTGATTTTCCGCCGATCTTCATTTAGGGGTAAGGTGTGAACTAGAGGGGGGAAGATTCATGGGAGACTTTCATTTTGACGGGGAATTTATGAAGTCAGAGGGAAAATGAAAGGTTGGGGATCCGAGAGTAGAATCTTCCTTCGAGAACCCGAGCATGCCCGAGTGTTCTGATAGTGGACTCTTCTTGACACAAACTCATGTTATGAAAAGTGATAGACTTGGACAGGTCTTATAATTGTTTTTATGATTAAATATGTGTGATTACTGATATGTGGAATGTTTAATCTGAGGATACAATTACAATTGCCGATTTTTGAGAATGATTACAATTAAGCTAAATCAAGGGGGGGGGGGGGGGCGAGTAATCCTGTAGTCCTGGTTCTAGGGGTGAGTTTCTGGGGACACCCGTAAGGGAGCTGAACACGCAGCAACGGGTTAACCGGGGACTCACTGGGGGACCAGGGTTGGGAGGATGCTACACCCCTATAATAGATGACTATATATATACTGTTGTTTTCATGTCTATCCTTCAACTGATACTGATAAGGCTCAGCCGCCGCTTCTAATAACAACCACAACTGTTTTCCCAAAAGACTTGCTGAGCAACCACTCACTACGGTAACTAAAAACAGATTGTTCAAAACAGTTGCTCAACAATGCTTTCACAAAACGCACCCCTGGTCAGCTAAACCCCATTAAACTCTGTGTGCTGTAGAACAAGAACAACTTCAGCATAATCACTGTTAATTTGCCATTCCCTGGACTCTCTGAATTCAATCTAATGTGTAGGAGTCATTAATGAAGCTCAGAGCGTACTTCATGCCTATGACGTAACTGATCTATCTTGCTCTGTTCTAGAATCTTTGGTTTGACCCTTAGAATGTGAAATAATCATCAGCAACATAATCAGTTTTTAAGTTTTCTTTCAAGGTGCCTGCACTTCTTTTCTTTTCCTTAAAGTGCCTGAGAAGTAATGCTTGGTTTTATTATTTTTCTATTTTCTTTTGTTAGGACACATCAGACTCTGTTTACGATTGTTTGATCTATAAAAAATCTATGTTTTTTTAATTAATCAAGAGGGGGGACTGTAGAATTCTGGGGTATTCTTACTGTATTCTGATGTGTTCATATATTACTTCTGTGTGTAGTATACAACGGGAGAGGTCCATACTATTGTACATAACATAACTGTGCCTTAGGCCTGTGCACCAGTAGGAAGGTCAGACAGGCCGATGTTTGGGAACATCCGAGGAACATCAGACATAACATGGGCCATTCGGGCTGGTATCCATCCGGCCAGAGCCTGGTTTTGTACACCTGTGGGCATCTGCCACGTTGGCATGATTTTCGTTTGTATGTTTTAGTATAACAGGCTTTGTCTTAGGTTTTGACTCTGAGACGGATCGAGGAAGCGACCAAGGAGCATCTTCTGTCGGAAGGCTCAGCCGCCGCTTCTAATAACAACCACAACTGTTTTCCCAAAAGACTTGCTCAGCAACCACTCACTACGGTAACTAAAAAGAGATTGTTCAAAACAATACTAATTAACACAGACAGTTGCTCAACAATGCTTTCACAAAACGCACCCCTGGTCAGCTAAAACCCATTAAACTCTGCGTGCTGTAGAACAAGAACAACTTCAGCATAATCACTGTTAATTTGCCATTCCCTGGACTCTCTGAATTCAATCTAATGTGTAGGAGTCATTAATGAAGCTCCAATTGAATAAAGACAGATACAATTCACAGTTAATGTTCAATTAAAACCATATTACTTCACATTTAGGTATGGTGAGTGGGGCTCTCCAGGCTCCAAGCAATGTGACTTACCTTGGGAAGGGAATATTTGGGCAGTTTAATTCTCATGAAGGCCTCCCTCTGATAGGAAACGTAATACCACGCCCGTCCAGCCGAGGTGACCTGCAGTTTGATGAGAAATAAACCACTCAGACAACAAAAGGCACCGCTAATTGCTCGCAAAATGGATGCTAGGCTGTCGAAAAGTGGATTTTGGGTTTTAATTACGGCGTGAAATACTGCACTGTTAATTACATAAAAATGGATAGCAGCGACTTAGATGGGGATTTTTTAGCCTTGGTTATGGGTGTAAAATATAGCTCTGAGACAGAAACGCCCTCACTCCCACCGATCCCACCCATTCATCATGTTGCTGTGCCAGCATCCTGTACGTGTGTGAGTGCATCTCTGATTCAGTTGCCCTTTGTAGAACCTTCTTTCTGGGAGGGGGGAAAAAAGCACAGAATTTTCTTGGCACACACTCAGAGGATGGTGCGCCTCTCCTGGGCTCGTCGATGCCCTTTGTGGGCTCCGAGGTGAACGTCGGTAAATATCTCGCGGGACAATCAATAGTCTCATTATTCTCTGTCAGGGGGAAATCTTTAAGTCTCCCGACCAATGCATGCTGTTGTCGCTCGACAGTCGCGCTTAATGATAGCGGCCTCGGCGAGAATGCAGGCCGGCGGTGATCTGGCACTACGCCTACGAGCGGAACGCGGAGCAGCAATCCAGTCTCTGCTCTTTAACACTCTGGACGAGAACGCAAACGAATGAATCGAAGAAATAACCAGAGGAAGAATCAATGAATGAATGATTGAACGAATGAATGAAAGAAGGAGAGAAAGAAAGAAAACACTCCAAAAAAAGACAAGCCAAGGGAACTTCAGAGTGTCAATGCCACTACTCCTCCCTCCCATTTCATAAGTTCAATTAACAAGATCACCCCCCCCCCCACTCAAATAAGCCAGAGCCGTTCACAAAAGCAGACATCGAAAAAACATTGAGTTCATTCTGACATGACAGAAGCAGTGACATGGCAGAAGCAATTACTAGTTCTTGTGGCGCCACTCACTAAGTGCACTCTTCGCCGGAAAAGGGAGGACAAAGAGGAGGAGGAGGAGGAGGAAGGGGAAGAGGAAGATGAGGATGCTGTGGACGGCACGCCAAGCAAACAGCGTGTCCTCCAAAACGCAGGCCGCGTGCACAAGCGAGTGCAAGGGGCCAACAATCGATGGCAAGCAGAGGCGGCTGAACTTCAAGCTAAATTGGGGGGGGGGGGGGATTGATTTTTTAAAACCGTCCATTTTCCCAGATTCGTTGGAGTGTGACGCAAAAAAAAAAAACACTTGGATGCGAGGGGATGTTCTTCCAGAGAGACCTTCCACTTGTACCTCAACAAGATGGTGAACAAAACAAGCAGTTGTTGTAGAACTAGTCTGAAAAAAGAACATACAAGAACATCCAAGAGTCCAAAAAGGTAAGACACTATAAAAAAAGAGAAGCCATGGATAACGACAGAACCGGTGTAGAAGGTCAAGATAAAAATCCTGGTGGGCATGAGAGACAGAGGACTAAAATGGTGGCCAGCGGAACAAAATAATTTCTCCCCCATCTGAATTCCTAATGCCAGTGGCCTCCTCATTTGCACAATGTCAAAGTAAATAATATTCAAGCGCATAAAAAATTAAAACCCTCTCAGAAATTGCATTACTTAGTATTCAGCACATTAGGGTTTTCGGAATTTCTATTTTAATATTTTTTTTTTCCACTTTCACAGCAACAAATGGTGATTAATGTGACGCGCCAGGCAATCGTTAAGAATGCAGACGACTGTGTGACTAGCCTGCCTGGGTAAAATATCACAAGAGCGAGAGAAGCGGCCTCGACAAGTGTGAGTAGCAGAGCGTTTTACATTCTTGTTTTCTCTTTTCGGTACGCTTCTACCCAAGACACACATCTATGAATGTTGACACTTAGAACTTGCTGAATCTAGGCTTTGTAAACAGATGGCAGTCTTTTTTATTACTATATTTTTTTCAGCAGTTGAGGTGATTTTTTGAAAATATATATAAAAAAAAAGGTGGACCACAAGTCACCCGTAATCCAACTAAAACTAGATGTACCACAGAGCGGTACAAAATATGACCGCCGCCCAGTCCAGCACATTTTTTCCACAAAAAGAAATCACGCTGAAAGGCCTATATGATTCTAACTGTCTCACTAAATTGCATTATCCACACTCAATTCTCACTGGTATCTGCTAGACAACAAGTCCCAAAACATGATTAGTTCATAGATTTCACATGTAAAATTCATTTTATACAACCCCACCTCCATCTTGCCTGTTCATAATTCTGAGAAATTCTTGATTGTTTGTGTTATGTTCATGTTATGTGTGTGGGTGTGTGTGTGTGTGAGTGTGTGTGTCTGTGTGTGTGCGTGCTTGTGTGTGTGCCTGCGTATGTGCCTGTGCATGGAAGCGTACATATGTCTACTGTGTGAGTATATGTCATACGTATGATTACTGTGAATGTGTGTGTGTGCGTGTGTATCTGTTTGTGCACATGTGTGCACATGAAATGGGTTAACATGACCCCTGGAGGCAAATATACGGAAAAAAAATGGTCATCCTAGGCCCTACAGTTCTCAAGATATTCACAGAGAACTGTGTCTGGCCTACCCTCCTTTCGGGGGGTCCAGTCCAGCGGGGGGGCTACAGATCAAAACGAAAAATGACGGTTCCATGCTATCCATGTGGGGGTACATGCCCACCAAGTTTTGTGTACCCCGGTCTTTCAGTGTCCCGGGAATCCTTGTTGGTGTACGTCACTAAATGTACACATAAATGATTTTATTGTAAGGCCCCCCATGAACGAAAGTACACAAAACTTGGCATGCATTCGGAGGGTGTCATAATGATCCTACACTTTCAATTTCGTGCAGTTTTGACCATGTCAGCCAGAGATATTGTGATGAAAACACCTAAATTTTTGCTTTTTAACTAGGTGGCGCTATTCATGAAATAAGTGGTAATGGGATGGGTTGACATGGCCCCTTGAGATCAACATACAAAAAAAAGGTGGACCTCCTAGGCCCTACGGTTCTCGAGATATTCACAGAAAACTGTCTCCGGCCACCTACAGGCCAGTTGGTGTATAGTAACATAAATTAATTTATTGTGTGGCCCCCCATGAACGGAATTCCACGAAACTTGGCGTGCATTCAGAGGGTGTCATAATGATCCTACACTTCCAATTTCGTGCAGTTTTGACTATGTTAGGTCACAGATACCTGCGATTACAACACCTCATTTTTACTTTTTTGTGTTTAACTAGGTGGCGCTATACATGAAATGAGTGGTTATGGAATGGGTTGACATGGCCCCTTGAGATCAACTTACAAAAAAAAATGGTCCTCCTAAACCTTACGGTTCTCGAGATATTCACAGAAAACTGTGTCTGCCCTACCCTCCTTTCGGGGGGTGCAGTCCAGCGGGGGGGCTACAGATCAAAACGAAAAACGATGGTTCCATGCTATCCATATGGGGTTACATGCCCACCAAGTTTCGTCTAAATCTGACTAAACCTATATGACCGCCGCTTCGCTGCGCGGCGGTCATAATAAGTATGTGCCCAAACTAAAATATAATAGAAAGGTGGAAAGGCTAAGATGATGGGCTCTAGGGCCCAATAACTTGTGCCTGCAATGTTAGCTTTCGTCTCAGTCAGGCACTAAATTTCATCAAGCAGACTGTGAGCCTAAAATGCACGTTCACTGATGGACTCTGCTAATGGCTACAGTAATCAGCCAAGATTGTTTTCGAATGGGAAAACAATTACAATTATACAGAACAGTGAATTTCACGGCCAGCGCTGTAAGCATTTGCAAATCTGTGACATGATGTTGGGTGATCAGTAAATGTGCTAGTCATATTGATTTTTCAGCCACTGACTCTTAACAGACTTGGAATCCTGTGAAGTCCCTCTACCAGGGCCAAACCCAACAACAAGGAGCATGTTTGTAAATATGGCCAAATGACCCATAGTATGTCATTCAATTGGGTATTTTTCAGTCATTTTTTTTACTTTAGGAGATATGTTAATTTCAAATATGCTTAATATATGGCATATGGCTATGCAGATCAGGGTTAATGAGGCACGTCCTACGCACTGGCAACTCATTCTAAACACAATATGGCAATGCCTGTTTTCACCCCCCATCACACACACACACCATCACACACACACACAGACACACACAAGCACACACTTT